>NC_135563.1:14242150-14262150 GCF_964340395.1 Glandiceps talaboti | reverse complement strand
CCATTTGGATCAGCCATGTTTGTCGGTAACATGTGTAGTTTTAATGCTGACATGGCTGCTAGGTAAAGTACAGTCAAAAAAAGGGAAGCTATGAATACATAACCAACAAGTGCCATTAAAGGTTTCCCGATAAATGATCATGTTAAATAATGTATACATTCATTGCTTAGTTACCAGCAACAGTGTGTCCTAACCACAAATATTCTCAACATTTTATGAGCACACTGACACTCTTTAAACTACTGCTAATATTTAAATAACCTTGACAATCAAATTTTACTACTGCTTGTTCAGGAATCGAAGTTTGTATAATTTGGATAAGTACCACACTATATGCTTTATACATGCTTACCGTCTAAATGGAAAGAGGACAGTCTGTGACGTTATGCATTATCTCTAGATCTCCCAAACCATACCAAAACGTTTGGTCGATAAATTATACATGCAAGTTGACATGTAAATGTATGTTTCTATTCTTGTAATCCACTACAATAAAAGTGTGTACATTCTTGTAATCCACTACAATCAAAGTGTGTACATTCTTGTAATCCACTACAATCAAAGTGTACATTATTGTATGCCACTACAATATTCATTCATACAATCAAAGTGTTACATTCTTGTAATCCACTGTAGTCAAAGTGTTACATTCGTGTAATCCACTGTAATCAAAGTGTTGCATTTTTGTAATCCACTACAATCAAAGTGTATACATTCTTGTAATTCATTACAATCAAAGTGTATACATTCTTGTAATCCACTACAATCAAAGTGTATAAATTCTTGTAATCCACTACAATCAAAGTGTATACATTCTTGTAATCCACTACAATCAAAGTGTGTACATTCTTGTAATCCACTACAATCAAAGTGTATACATTCTTGTAATCTACTACAATCAAAGTGTATACATTCTTCCACTACAATCAAAGTGTGTACATTCCCAAAGTGTATACATTCTTGTAATCTACCACAATCAAAGTGTATACATTCTTCCACTACAATCAAAGTGTATACATTCTTGTAATCCACTACAATCAAAGTGTATACATTATTGTAATGTAACTATCAAAGTGTTACATTCTAGTCATCAACCGAAATCAAAGTGTTACATTCTTGTCATCCACTGCAATCAAAGTGTTACATTCTTGTCATCCACTGCAATCAAAGTGTTACATTCTTGTCATCCACTGCAATCAAAGTGTTACATTCTTTACAATC
This sequence comes from Glandiceps talaboti, assembly GCF_964340395.1. Taxonomy (NCBI): domain Eukaryota; kingdom Metazoa; phylum Hemichordata; class Enteropneusta; family Spengelidae; genus Glandiceps; species Glandiceps talaboti. Next base: position 14,260,929 of record NC_135563.1, on the reverse strand, counting down.
AGAGTAAATTCATACTAATACTCCCTGTCATTATTCCGTGAAGCAATACATTACTGAATCGTGACCTCACAGAATGAAAAGTAATACTAGCGTTATATAACAAATCCAGTCAATTACTGTATCTCTAAATTTCAAATTTCATGTCTTTTTTCGTGGTATGATATATTCAAACATCGTTTCGTGATTCATTGCAAAACACCCACACTTGTTGCTCGGCACCCTGAATATCACTCGGCCCACGGCCTCTTAGCGATCTACAGTGCTTCAACAAGAAGTGTAGGTGTCTCTATTAAACTAACTCTAGGGCATCAAAGGTTTGCTTTGTGAGCACACATATATGTATAATTGATAGCATAGAAAATGCTTGTGTCCACACACTATTTATTCGGCAAGAACATGATTGTTGCAGAAAATCTGCCGTTTTTGAATGGCATGTTAAGTAGATCAGGAGAGAACATTCTTATATTAATATATATATACTGAGTCGGGTGCATTATTGGGTCACGCAAATATTACACTCTGAGAGGTGAATTAAGTTCGATGCTCAAAACTGATTGGTAATGTATAATGTATGTGTTGACGCTATGATTAATTGGAACCAAGGGGAAGGTGAATTTAACATTTGTTATTCAAATAGTATTCACATTACCTGTAATTGCAAGCCTATGGGTGGCAGTAGTTACAAGACACACGCAAGGCTATGATTATACACAGTATGAAGATGATAAGAACACAGTATTTATAACCCAGCACGTCTGACTAACATCCAGTTTTAAAGTGGCTACCTACTGTGATAAACGTCATATTAACCTGAATATGAAAGGAAGCTCTGAAGCCTTAGTAATGTTAACATTCTTGAAGTCTACAGAGATGTATTCAGATAATATGCTAAAAGGAGATTTCATTTATATCGGATTCCATATTTCAAATGGTTGTATCATACGTGCATATGGGAAACAGTAGATTCATTTACACGATTTCAAATATAAGATTGTAAAAAGAAAACATGTTTATGGAGACCCAGTCATAAAAACTACTTGGTAAGCTATACATATTCTTAGTCATTTATATCGGACAAAAAACTTTGCAGTAAACCATACACACAGACTTCATCCCGTTTCAACATGACTTGTGTGAACCAACTGGCGACACTTCGCAAGACGACTAACTCCTATTTCCATGAATGAATTTCCTACATAATCCAAAAGACGCTTTCATCCAGTGAATATTTTTTCCCAACGTTGTGGCCCCGTGCTTTTTTTAACTGAGTGTTTACTTAGAGGGGTGAAATAGAGGAAAGTATATAGCCCAAGTCGATGGGGGGGGGGGGGTACAGAGATGTTCCAAGAGAGGTCGTTATGGTAATGTAATATATTCTAGCGTCTACCTCGGATATTTAAAACATTAATTTTTTGAAAGCAGAGTTATGTTCTTAAATGGCAATCCTTATTAGGTACAGTACGAATCCCTACGTACATATGTAGAGTGCCCCGTAAAACATATCCTAAACTATGATGTACGTATCTCTCTCTCTCTCTCTCTCTCTCTCTCTCTCTCTCTCTCTCTCTCTCTCTCTCTCTCTCTCTCTCTCTCTCTCTCTCTCTCTCTCTCTCTCTCTCGTGCTATTTGCAAATCACAAGCAAACAAACAGCTACATACGTTGTCAATATGAGATCAACCCATCAATCTTACTTCGGATAGCACCAATTGCTACCTTTTCTTTACGAATATGTTTTCCAAATGACGTAGACTAGAACACAGACAGTTAATAATGTGTTGAATACAAATGTTAGAAGACAAAACAGTGTCATTTCCAGCAGCAAAGAATTCCAAAGTCAGACATTTGACGTATAATAAAAATTATACTCGCTGGATGACGTCAGCCATAGGCAACATCTACACATCGACCAGGCACCCTTAGAAAGTATTATCTTGCTAATTGTGACTTTTTCAGCCCACATAAATCACAGGATTATAAGGTGTTTATTTGCGCTTTTAACTATCACGCTTTTTTTTTTAAATCATCAAAAAACAAAGAAACTATAAACTCAAATGTTAATAAACAAAAGCAAAAAATTAAAAAGCAACATACATCATTTACACAGCCCAAGGTTTCGTTTAGGTTACTTGTTCAGTTAAATCGGTGTAACAAATTTTTTTGACGATAGAAAAATAGAACTTCCTAATTCTGTAAATTAAGTACTGGAACAAATATGTTTGACCACGAATGATGCACAGTGGGGATCGGGGTAATTTGGCACCGGAGATCAATCCATCGTCGTAAACCGGCACCGTTAAAGACACACCTATCATTTTCCGTTGCGTCAGCAGGAATATTATATTGTACTATGGCGTACGACAATAGGTCAATGCCGTTATAGTCGTCATAAAGACAGCAAGATGCGTTGTTACAACCACTGTGTTACAACCAACCAACCAACTATACAGTAATTAGGAACTAATATACTTGCCTAGTATCCATTCTCAAGGCCAAAGACAAACATTTCCTCATTATGCCGACCTGTTGTCAAGGTTACTGTGAACGTGATCAGACACTAATATATAACTCATTGGTTTCCGTATACTATTCGTCTGAGAGAGGGGGGAGGGGGAAGAGGGGGGGGGGAGAGGGAGGGAAGGAGAGAGAGGGGTGGGGTAGGGGACCGGAGAAAAAAGTGCATTAGTACATATTACCGTGCAAATACGGTGAGTAAACATGCAGAATTGACTTATAGTTTGAGAACCAAATGTGGTATGTCAACAATAAAACCGTTATGTTAGCAATTTGGTAAAGGCTGTGGTATGACAAGGGAATCAGACCCATCTATGAAAGGAATAGTGTTAAGCCTGTCGGGCATACATATCACTTTACTAGCAAAATATCATAGTATTTCGTACATTATCCTAACAGGCATCAATTTTAATGACGAAGTGCAAACGACTTCAAATCAATCTTATGTGCGCCGCCTTTTTGCCCGGGGAAGGAGGAATTAATTCGAAACTCGGCTCCACGCCTCATGCATATGTTGATACATATTGCCAGAAGTGCAGCGACAGGGAAATGGGGGTCATAGCACACTTAGCAACAAATTGAAGAGTGAAAGCCATTCTAACCTTCGACGATACAGTCTCATGTTAAAATTAACCCCTAGGCCGTATACTTAAAGGAGATTCATAGATAAGACAAGGACAGTACATAGGAAGAACCTGGTAAGATAATTCTAAATTGATTGATTAGACATAGCGAATAATAATAAGACGAGAATCTGATCTTCATGCATCTCCGTTGTAAAGTACTCGTGACAAGACAAAATCCGCCACAGGGATAGCCTACGATTACTCTGAAGACGTCCATATACATACCACCTCTAATCGTTTAAATCTCATCAGATTCAGTTGACTATTATTTAAGATAGTCCTGTTAAATTGATTAGAATTTCAAGGTAGTTCTGTTAAACAGTATAGAACTTTCAGGTATTTATGTTACTCAGTCTAGAACTTTCAGATGGAGTTCTGTTACTAAATACAGAACTTCCAGATAGTTCTGTTACTCAGTATAGAACTTTCAAGTAGTTCTATTACACAGTATATTATGTGGTTCCCTTAGTATAGAACTTTCAGGGAGTTCTGTTACTCAGTATATAATTTTCAGGTACCGTAGTTCTGTGTCTCAGTATAGAACTTCAAGGTACTTCTGTAAGTTAGCACATAACCCAATTAAGGTTCTGAGGTAGTTCAGTTGCAAAAGAGGTTCAAGGCACAATGTACAAGCATTTAATGTTGTTAACATTATGAAATGAAAAAAAAACCTGATTCCTAATTTCTGAGCTGTATTTAATTATAGGACATGTATTCATATTTCCTATGATTGGATGTATCCTTTAGAAATCAACATGTAATTATATCATGTTTACTTCATATAGAATCTTTTCAATTTCATAATTATTTATAACTGATGACTTGAACAAGTAATCCTCTTTTTGATAAAAAAAAAGGATTAAGATTATAAATATAACTGATCTAAAATTGACCAGTAGACGCTAATATGTGAAGGAATTGCTTTATACAAATCCTTGATTATCGTGTGTAACTTAAGTCTCTAGTTTTTATATTCCCGTATCGCTACGAAATATATACCTGACAAGTGTGTCAATGGACACATCCTTAGGAAGACTAAGTAGGAAACAAACTGATTGGCCGGACATCATTTTTTTCAACAGAAAGCTTAATAATGTTGGAGTGGAGTAATGATGGACGAATGGTTAGTGTGACCGGCTTGGAATCTACAGGTTGCAGGTTCGAGCCCTGTCGCTGCCTGCTGTTTGTTTCTGAGTGGCTAAAGTCCTTGGGCAAGATTTGAACCACGACGCGACTGTGCTTCAGTCAACCCAGCTGTATAATTGGGGACCTGGTAGGATGTAGGATGTAGGTTGCAATGTGAAGGCTTTAATCCCATGCGCTGAAATGGCTACAATGGATGGTTTGCTCCCCGGGGAGTTGAGGAAGATTAAAGGGCCGTTGTGCCGTTCTGATCCGAGTCAGGGGTAATAATTGTAAAGCGCTTTGAGCACGGTGTGGGAAAGCGCTATATAAGAACCCAACATTATTATTATTATTATTATTATTATTATTATTATAATGTTAAAATTGTATTTGCACATTAGTCAAAAAAGAATATAAGAAATGTTCATACATTAAACATATGTTCCTGTATTTTTTATATGTTTTCCTAAAATCTGAAGAACGTTAACGAGAAACTATTGGCTCCTGCTCGACTTGCAATTGCAAATTACAGGGTAATTAATATTCACCCGGAAGTCTTCCGTCGTTAACTTACTTTATTTGATTTCGTGGTACTTAACTCAATTTACACTAATTCTTATGAATACGTGTTTAACCCCGCTGACTTCAAATCGTAGCATAAATTTGCATTCGGAATACCCAATAACATCTGTACCAGTATGATTACATCTTACAAGTCCAGACACAGCCCATTTCCACAAAGAGTGTGCATCCAGGGGGAATCGAAGATAATGGAAGAAAAGTTGTCTATAGCTAGTAGACATCGTTCTAGGAATGCGACAGTTCAGTGTCTGAGTAAACCCTACATTTAAACTGACCTCTACTGGGAGTCACAAATTGTAGAAAAAAACAAAATATTGCGTCAGAGGAATTTACATATATTTATACGTGTGAAGAAACCTACATGGGAATTGTGGTGAATGCTTGGGATTGGGCATTTCCTCTTTCAAACAGACCTTAGGGGAAAATCCAATATCGATGCAATGAATCACGATTAGAAACAATTAAATGTATGAGTGATTTGAAAGTATTAGTACAGAAAAAAAATCCTCCCGAATGTTTATATATGGACTGAAACATGAACGAATTATCAAATTGACATTAATGTATTATTAGTAATGTGTGGCTTCCTTACGAATTTATTTACGGTTCACTTGGGCGAATAATAAATGTGTTATTGTCTGTCGATTTAGTGTTACACTACTGAATGATTCGATTCATTTTACTTGCTACTAGGTTACTGACTTACAGACTTTGCTGACATCTAACATGATTTCTGCAAATAATTTTTTTCAAACAAAATGTGATTGAGAATGCTTTCCCTGTACAATACAAGGAGAAAATACAAATGTTCCTCCTTCTTTTCACCCACCCACCCATCTATCCATCCATCCATCCATCCATTCATTCATAGATACACACACACACACACACACACACACACACACACACACAAACCGCACATACACACATACAGACGACTGAAGTACAAAATATATTAGTTCACGTCATCATCAGCATCACTGGTGTTTTCTTGGCACACAACAAAAACATGTTTATTAAAATCTTAAGGGTTTCACTGTCTGCAGATTTGTGGCGAATTGTTGTTATTGTCACGTAAACGTTCTATTTATTACATTTGTATTTCAAAGTAGACTGACGTGAATGTATTTGTTTGCCTTATGTAGCATTGGAGGATTTCACATTATCGTGACAAAGCAAGCGACGTAGAAATTTAATCAGCCTACTTTGGTTTCCTGGCAACGGTGTCCAACCTCTCACTTCGAGGGAGGTATTAAGTAGAATGAGATGTATGCTCACGTGCTTATTCTTAATAACCGTCAACGTAAGCAGTGTATCTGGGATAAACTAGGTACACCACCATAAGCCATATAGTATTACGCATCTGTACGAATTATGACGTTACCTTTACGATGCTTCTCAGTGTGGATTTGCCGTGTTTACTTCGCTTCAGTTCTTCCTTCCATCCATCCACAGTGGTAACGATCGTCTCTATTTCTGTCAATTTATAGCATAGCAGAGTTGTTTATGCTGGAATTTTTTTTTCGCACAATGATTGCGACAAGTATCTCTACTGTTTGATCGAGTTTGAGTATCTTCAGTTAATGTGCACCGAAGAAGTATTAATAATGGAAAACTGTTCTTTAAACAATACGGCAAACTTGACAGAAAATCAATTTGCAGTTCCTGAGCGAGATATCACTAGAACCATCGTTATTGGGATACTTCTGTCTGCTTTGATTATTATCACAATTGTTGGTAATATCTTAGTGTGTTTAATTATGTGTCTTTACCGTTATCTTCGGAGTATAACAAACCTATACATGGTAAACCTTGCCGTGGCCGATCTCTTAGTTGGAGTTTTTGTGATGCCGCCAAATATGATCGACGAAATAGTAGGCACGTGGATTTTAGGTGATACCATCTGTCGACTTTGGATTATTATGGATGTACTTTCTTGTACTGCCTCTATTATGAACCTGTGTATGATATCTGTGGATCGCTACTACATCATCGCCCATCCATTTCGCTCCGCCGGGGAGAGCTCACTTCGACGCGCCAAGATCATGATGTTAATAGCTTGGGCTGTGTCTATCATTGTGTCAGTTCTCCCGATCAGCATCGGCTGGGCATTTGAAATACAACCCATGGAAGTGATGGTAGGAAAGTGCATATTTGTTCCAAATAGGTATTACGCGGCAACAGCTTCAATAGTTGCATTTTATATACCTTTGTTTTTGATGATCTTTGCCTACTACAAAGTCTTCAAGATTGCCAGAATACAGGCAGAGAAGATACAGGAATATGAAGTTAACCCTGTATCGTCATCAAAGCCGTGTATGACAGGGAGAAGAAAGACTCTTGCCAAATTTACAATTAATTTTAAACGAGAAAGAAGGGCACTTAGGACTCTTGGGATCATTATGGGATGTTTCCTATTGTGCTGGTTACCGTTTTTTACTACCAATGTTATTAACCCGTTTATCAACTATGGTGTACCGCCTATCGCGTTCGTTATCGTTACCTGGACAGGATGGGCGAACTCGACTATCAATCCTTTATTATATTCAGTATTAAATAAGGAGTTTCGACGTGCATTCCGGAGACTATTAAGTTGTGTGTGCTGCTCGACACAATCCAGATTCAAATCCACCTTTGTTAGTTTAACCGAACTACATGCGAACAATACAACACACGGTACTCCATCTGCTGTCACTCCGGATAAGAAGAAAGAATTTAGATTTACAACCAGTATTGTTGAAAATGTAGTCACGAAAGGAGGTAAAATTGATACTGGCTATACCATGATTACCAATTTTGGAAAGATCTGAAGCTTACGTTGCGTCTATTCTTCCATGAAATAGAGATGTGTTGCAAAGAACTCCTCCTCGTACATCTTCTCCTTCAGTTTGTAAAGTGTGCTGTGATTGCTCAAGTTCGCGTGATTACTGAAACCTTCAATGTTAAAGTCCAATGATATTGTGACATTTTGTGTTGTGAGCCTTTCGTGACAGACACAATCAACACTTTAGTGATGCTGTCAATTGAGAAATGACACACAATACTTTAAACGCTTCAGGGTTGATCAACGTTGTATTTTGTACAGGTTATTATCATTCAAGTGTAAATGTATTTTAAAGCAGTTCTGCGGCACCATAGTTGTCATTCTGAATAAGCTTATGGTTATCTCAGACCACCATAGCAATAGTGGTCTAAGAGGTTAGCAACCTTTTTGCGTCAAATCCATTGATAGCTTAGAATAAATGTCATGTTAAAAACATCGTGTTCTGGAACAAATTTAGCTACTGACACAAGCAATTAATCTAAAATCCGACTAGAACGGTTACCGTAGATACGCAATAACTGAAGTTTCGTCTTTTTTGTATGAACAAGCCATTTTAGCATAAACGCTACTTTCCGATCTTGTCAATTAGTGTCCATCGGGGTACTGGATCTCCGGGCTTGGATAAAGTCACAAATTAGTCTCTTACGATAGAACTGCTTGCTATCAGTGCTCACAGAGAAAACGGTACACACCAGTTTAGTTGTCGAAATCACAAACTAAGTATAGAAGCGTGATCACAGTGTTAGTGTAAGAGCTATGCTAGAGTCAGCAAAAGACTAAACTCTAGGACAGAACTCCATCCACCGATCTCCTTCTCTCATAGTCAGATTCTGTTTCTTTTATTCAATACTTTACCAAAACATACGATTCGAAATTAAGAGCAGTAAATAAATGATGTCACCATATTCCAAAGGGATTGCACGATTAACAATCACGCGATATAAAAGTGCTGACTATATCAATAGCTTATACAATAATGTGTTATGTTTGTTTATTCAAGTAATGCGATTTGTTCTTCTCACCTCGCTTCCAAAGTAATGCAGCAGAACCGAACAGGATGCAACACTGCATAGTACAATGCACGGCCATGTATTGTTTTGCTCAAAACATGGCATCCAAACAGGTATTTGCGATATTGCTGTCATTGTGCGTTATTGAGAAGAATTGCATCTTACAGATGGGCGAGTTGATTACTGTTTTAAAATTTAAAGTACAGTATTGTTGTATATGCCTTTAAAGAACACCAAATAAGATGATAAGTAAACTGCAAGAAATGTAGTTAGCTATTACGTAGCTACGTGTTATTACATGTAACGATATCTTCATCTGTCTTAGAAGCTGACAACGTAAGTTATCACTAGAGCTATTATATGTCAGTTGACATTTCAGTAAGTATCTGTTTTACTCTTAGCCCAGAGACTGGGATATCTAACTCGATCTTCTGGTTTGCTCTGGTGAATAACATTTTGAAGCCAGATTACTGAATGGGCGTTTTAACTCTTGTAGTTTTTACTTGCTCGAGCATACAACATGAAATAGACGATGTCGTAATATAGCCAGCAACTATATCGCTTATACTACGCGTTGCTGTGAAGTAATTGCTGGAACCAGAAATTATAAACTGTAAGTGAAGGAGGTGTCGAATAGGAAATACAGCTTGCACGAAAAACCTTTCACCACATACTCAAGTACAGCTACGGGGAATATCTTCAGCATTTTGAAAGAAAAGTCAGAATCTGACAAATTTGACAGTTTTTCGAGAAATGTTTTTATGCGATGTCTAAAGTATAGTAACAGCTATACTGTTCCTTTAATTGTCTTTACGGAACGAGTGTATACTGGGTAATGATCGTGGAGAATCTGATTTTTTTCAAAACTAAATAATTCAAGAATTGTATCCTTGTGAATAAGTCAAACTGTGGTGTATTGTATATATTTACTAGTACTGGAATAGCATTCACAAAGGAACAGTATTTTGTTCAATTTGATAGTGCAATAAACGTTTAAAGGTATATTCATTCCAACACAGTAATGATGCTATTTATGATGCCCCTGATTGTAGAGATGTCGTAAGTCATACAAATTCGCCCATTTGTAGTTTATTGCTGTGATTCAAAGGACTTAAACGAGCAACTGAATAACACACATGTCGAATGACATTCCATCAATTAGTCCAAATCACTTGAAATAAGGTACTCCTAAAGAACGAGTGAAAACACAGTATTGTTTAACCATTTAGCTGTTACTAGCCCATCTGAACACACGCCCTACGTCGTTCTGCCCAGCAACTGTGAATCGGACTGAACTGACTCAAATATGAATGATGTATATACAGTACGCTTAAAGATTGCACTATCAACTTCCGTGTCATCATCTGGAAATTTTGTCAACTTGAGAAATAAGGACCCAAATAATACGACGGCAAATGGTACTCTCCTTGAAAATTGACGTTACAGTAACATATAAATGTCTGACATCAGGAAATGAAGTAACCGAGAACGACATAAGGTGTAATACTAGACTGAGATAGAATGAATCAATTGGTCCATTGGGCCTAAAGTGTACACAAACTCATCCATTCTCATCACAAAGGAAAAATGAACCATAGCATACAGCAAACACACGTCTTAAATGTCAAACACTGTCATAAGTGGCCTATTACCTTTCCCCTTACAGACGCACGAATATAGAAACGTGAAACACCTACACATAGGAATATGTTGTTACACTCAATTTAAGGACCCGTCTCGAGATAATCACCGTCTCTCCTTTACTTTTCGTCAAAATTGGTCATATGGTATTCAGCGAATAATCTGTGTCATATCAACCAAGGAATGTGATATTCACAGAGAGTGAGTAGGATAATGTTGTCAATTCGCAGTGTTTACATATGAACAATATCCAGGATATATGCGCATTCCAACATTTACGCCTATATATATACATTTTGTTGCTATCATTGCATCATTTCCGTCAAACACTACACTGGGTCAGAGTGAAGATAAATTTGCAATACAAACAACGACAGACACCAACACGACTTTGCAATTCACTAGTTATTAGAAAGTGTTCAGAGACTCATCAACATTTATCATCCTCGGTTATCACCGATATGGATGTATTCCTCCCCTTTAAGGGATGTAACTAAATTTTGAAATATGTAAAAAGTTATAAAATGTAGGTGGACATATTCCGTAAAAGTCAGGGGGAGGGGAAATACCAAAACTACACACAGTAAAATGTTGAAAGGCCAAGAAAGTGGGTGGTTATGTTTTTCGCTTATCTACAACCCCGTATTTAATCTCAGACTTCAAAACTATCCCAATGCTTACACACATTTAGCATAGCTACTCTCCGTTATTCTTACTTATTGGTCTATTTATCTTTTTAGGTAAACAAACAAACAAACAAACAAAACGGACATCGCGAAATAGATAAATGACAGAAACATAAATAAGGAAAAAGATCTTAAAATGGGAAATACTATGTTGTGTTCATTTCTCGGTGTATCAATAGGTTTACAAATGAATATTGTATGGTCGTGAAACGATTAGCCCCCCCCCCCCCTCTTCCACTTATTTACTATCTAGATAACTCTCGAGTTATACAAACTGCTTGCATCAGTCCGCATTCTACTTCTTTCACCCCTCCTTCATTTGCATGACAGCTCTCTTGATTGCTTGAATTGCATGAATAGGGAAACCAATTCAAACCCAACAACGATTTAACATGACATACATCAATAAAGCCTCAAATCGGCAGTGAAATTTTTAAAAATGAGAACAGTTATGGAGGAATCTTAGGTTTAATGGATTGGAACCAGATTTAAAACTACGTATACACACCGTTTAACGTGCAAAAATCACACAAGCGAAAACGTTTACAATCTGACATGTAGCAGACAGCATATATGTGAACAGCTAATGATATATCTGACTAGGTATTTAGTTCTTCGGTTTGTTGATTGAATGTAAACTAGTAAAATGAGTTGACATAAGGTCAAGTCACTGCGATGCGACTGTTCGGATCAATCTACGTACACCTAAGCTTTCCTCGTGATATCGATACCCCCATAACACTACTGGGATTACAATGAGCAAACTATATGCACTTCATTTCACGTTTCGATTTCCTTGTAATTCCATGGTGTAGTTAACGTTTCGTCTTAACTCTTTCCTTCGTGCAATATTTATATTACAACAATTCCCTTTAGTCATTTTCTCGCTTCGTTTTCTACCTGATGAATTTGTAGGTATATCGAATGTTCTGCTGTTCGTATATAGAAATCTGTGATCATCGTATTAAACTAACATTACAATCGTCAATTTACAATGTCATCCAATCAGATCATTGATTACTTCTGATTTAGGCAACAAACTTGAGAATTGGATGTGCATGATATATATCACTGTCAATCGTCACGATGAGAAGACTATTTATCAACATTACCTTTAAGGTTGCTTGGCCAGTATACAAATTAGATGAACAACGACGAAGGAAGAGAGTATTTTCAAAAGAAATATACGCCTATAAGTTAATTTCCCCTGGTTTTTATTCTGCAATATATCATGTCACAAAATGGTCCGTTGTAATCGTACGGTGGTAATTATTCACAAAGTCGCGCAATTGGAGCGCGGCGACCTTTTAGTGTGTACAGCATGTTGTATAGTAAATTGTCAAACGGAGACTAATTACTTGAAAATTTAATGATCGTGTACATAAAGCACCACAGGGTAGTTTCTGTCTTATCTACAGTAGTGTACGCTTCGAGGAATTGATCGCATGACCTGAGATTCTTCTCCAATTTAGTTAATATCTAGGTCAATTTTATTCATGGTTTTCACAAATTAAGTGGACAGTAGTCTGACTAATCCGTCTCTATCCCTCATTTGTTAAAAAGGCTCCAACATTTTTTTACGTGTAACAACACACACTTATCCATCACCTTAGCGTCCACTTAGGGTATCCTCCTGTAGAATTGTCATTGTGTTCCTTCTGCACCGTAGGGTTGAAATAGGACAAAGACATCAAAATGCCAACTGTCAGCACACACACACACACACACACACACACACACACACACACATACATACATACATACATACATACATATATATATATATATATATATATATATGTTGAGGGTAGAAGAAAATCAAGTAGGGTTTTCCGTCTCTACAAGCCTGTTTCGTTAGTAAATCACTCGTCAGGAGATGCTGATGTATATATATATATATATATATATATATATATATATATATATATATATATATATATATATATATATATATATATATATATATATATATATATATATATATATATATATATAACTCGGTGAGTATCAATCTGCTAAGACAGTGCTCTATACCGCAGTGGCAGAGCGTAATAGTTTGGGTAGTACAAGAAAGAGTTCCAGTACTACCAAAACTATATATATATATATATATATATATATATATATATATATATATATATATATATATATATATATATATATATATATATATATATATATATATACATATAATTTCATTCTTCTTTCGCCAAGTAGAGTGCTCGATCACCTTGGAGAGCTATCATACATAAAATGAAAGAAGACGAGTCTGATATTACATTGTGGAATTACACTACGGACCGTTTCACCAGAAGGATCATCGGGTGTAATAGTAATTCCACAATGTAATATCAGACTCGTCTTCTTTCATTTTATGTATATATATATATATATATATATATATATATATATATATATATATATATATATATATATAAGCTAAGTATATGTAACATGTCTATACAATATATATATATATATATATATATATATATATATATATATATATATAATTATATATATTAGAAGTAAAGCAGTAGACACTTCAGTTATCATGCTTTAACTACTCATACCTCAAAGAAACAGAACACAAGGCAAGTCTATAAAAAACACACTGAATGAAATGACTATATTCAGTCAGACAACGACGTGTGAAAGGCAAAGATAAAATTGAAAAATATGACTGGGACTTTGCCTCGAGCATGATCTCATTGAAATTGTCTGTCAGAATTGTAAAGACAGAATTCAGTGTTCTCACTACATCAGCAGTTCAAATTGCATTGTGGCGGCATCGGAAGCATACCAATGAACAGACACTGCAAGTAGCCACATTGTATGAGAACCACTTAAATTCATGCAACATACCAAGAAGTGCTAGTCAGAGTGATTTACTAGTATTTATATTGCTACTTGATCGATATTGGTGAGACTATTCATTGGTATTAAATTTACTAATAATTTGAGTTTAACAGTTTTAGTTGGTCGTTCACTCAAATAAGAGATATTATTAGTGATGTTTAGTTATCTACAAACTCTTGTATATATTTGGTTTTAAAAAGAATAAACGAGCTGTGAAATTTATTCATGCCCACGAACAAGATTATTGAAGTCGTGAAGAGCTTCCTTTGATTTGCCGTCTCTCCTTTGCTTACCGCGATTCAGTAACAGTGCATCTTTTGTATCCGCAAGACAGTCAGTTTGTTCAATGTCATGCGCTACGTCTGCTCGTCCGAGGGAATATTCACGACTACTTTCGATATGGAGTAGCAATATAAAATTCTGCATGCGGCAAAGTGCCGTCCACAATATATTAGCCAAATTTGAATTAATTGCGACAATTATTATATATATTGCGAGAAGAAACAGCTATGTTTGGGTTGTCTCGACTGTCACACAGGACCAAGCTATTATATCATGCATGTCATTATCTCTAGTTGTGGACTCCCATACATAGATTTATACATTTTGTATTACCTTCTTAAAAGATTTAACAAATAATAACTTAATAATTGCTGGTTATAATAAGGCAGACAAAGACGGGAGAATTGCAGTTTACAGAAACAGATAGGTGGGTGATATTTATTCTACCGTAACATGCGTCAAAGTACACAGGCAAGATTGAAGAGAGGTGGGAGTGTCGCGATGATCAGATACGCGGAACCGAGTACCAATAAACAGTGTCATGTAATTGTCATTTGACGTACATATTACGATGCAAAGATCTGGATGCCTGTCGATATTTCAGTCAATTTTGCTTATTAACCAACCATTTGACTACTAAAATCTTTAATATGCTCCGACTTGTTTTATTTGGTGGTTGACTTAGTGTATGGACAGTTACTGAGTGTTGATTTTTCGTTCCATTACACAGAATGCTTTGCATTTCTTTTGCTATTCAATTGACAATAAAAGAACCCAACATACAACGCCAGCAGAAATCGTTCAAACTGGCTATCCTTTTGAAATTGTGTGCCTTTGTTAAATCTAAAACCGTTCTCAATAAAAAAACTCCGTTCGAACGTCTTCGGTACGTATTAGGCTATACAGCCTTCTTCCTTTTAATACCAAAAAATACTAACTCCTGATTTTTTCCACAGCACTGAAAACTTCAAAAATTCATTAACTAAAAACACACAATCTGGGGGATGTTATTTACTAATGAAAATGATATGTTCGCAATATTGATATCAAGGTTACGTCGCATTGGCAGTATTTTCCTTGCAAAAGTAGCAAAAAGAATTCACATCCGGAAAAGGATGGCATATTATAATAATATATCATCACGGGGAATAGAAATACATTACAGACTTCCTTCCATCATGTTTTTAGTGTACGAAAACAGGCAGTGCGATTGAAACCTGCTTGCTAAAACGAACAACACCTAATCTGAGACTTACGGGAATACTTCCGAGCATAACCTTCGGCACCTCCTCTGACACCGAAGATCACCGAAGTCAGAAAACATGGCGAAAAGTACATATTTGCACAAAACCAATGTTCGTTGTTATTTAGAACACGCATATGTATCAAATTGATTTGTGATGCTTCGATGCCAGGCGCATTTGATATGATGAAGTTTTGTGGCACCAGGTTAGTGATTCATTGACCTTACGACAACACGGTAGTTAGAGTTATTTGTGACAGCTTTCTGGGCAGATTGCTAACTTATAAGGGTAACGCTGTCCTAAAGCAAGACACTTCAACTATATAGTATTTGTATGTATGTATGTATGTATGTATGTATGTATGTATGTATGTGTGTATGTATGTATGTGTGTATGTATGTGTGTATGTGTGTGTGTGTGTGTGTGTGTGTGTGTGTGTGTGTGTGTATGTATGTATGTATGTATGTATGTATGTATGTATTTCCCAAAACGGTTACATATCAGCCTGTGTATAACAGCTTATAATATGTTTGGCACTTTTATAATACTATATTTGGCAATATATCTTGTTATTGACAATAATGTGTGGTGTAAGTATTTCGTACCAATAAAACGATTTTATAATGTGTGTGGCCATGTTTTTTCTGACCCCTATGGGTGGTTGGATTTCGTTTACACTCAAATAATGACATCTTGACTTTAACATGACACCCACTATTGAAATAGAAACCCTACAGGACTACAATATCAACATGTTGAAACCTTTGATTTATCATGAATACCCACGGATACAGACTCTGTGTGTGATTGCAATTTGTAAACACCCTCTGAGCACGACTACAGAAATGAATATATAAAAAGTATTGTGCGTAGGATGATAGATGTATAGGAAAAATTGTAAATATGCCACGATGCCATGGTTAAAGCTTGGACGACGAAATACCAAACGATTTAAAACCGTAAGACTTTAAAGGGAAACACCGCTCCAGAAAATAGATGTATTTTCATGAACTTTGGATTCTGGTGGTCACATACTACCAACCCAGAAAAAACTATAGAATTGTAATTAGACAACACGGTGTTTTTTATATCTCACGCAACGGTTTTTGCTATGAATTACACAAATAACATAGAGGCACTGATAGGGCATACTGATATGAAATGTTACATTTTATCTCACTGTGAACACAAATAAACAGTTTTGTGTTTGATTCTTCCATCAGCTCTTATGAAAGTATTTGAAAGAGTCCTACTCCCACACCTCCAGGTTCTAGTATCTGAGTTCATGGACCTTTTACAGTTTGCATACAGAAGTAAACGTAGTGTTGAAGACGCTGGTATATTCGTCTTAAACGTGAAACAACATTTATTCACATTTAGACAATCCAGGAACCTTTGTACGCCTCATGTTTTTCAACTTTTCAATCACTTTTAATACGATACAGCCACACTTATTAGCAGAAAAACTTCTAAATATGAATCTCAACATTCCAAGTTGACTGCTTTATGGACACTGGACTATCTCACAAATCGACCGCAATACGTGAAAGTTTATCCAGATATGCTCTCCGACATTTTGTACAAAATACCGGGGCACCACAGGGGACTGTACTGTCTCCCTTTCTATTTTCCATATATACGGCTGATTCTAGAAATTCGCACGAGTCGTGCCCAATTGGTAAGTTTGCCGACAGCACTCGACTGATTGGACTGATAACAGACGACGATGACACAGCGTATAGACACGACATTTGTAAACTGATGTGACCGGAATATCTAGAACTTAATGTGGGTAAAACTAAATCAGGAAATGATAATCGATTTCAGAAGAAAGCCGTCTGTGTACGAAGATATTTTGATCAAGGGTGAAGTTGTAGATAGAGTTCAAAATGACTCTCGATTGTAAGCTATCATGGAAACAGAACGTTAACACACACATGCCATTGTCAAAAAACTTCACAATCGATCGTACTGCTTGAGAAAACTGAGATCTTTTAACGTTAGTGCGTAGATCTACTACAAATGTTTTATACTTTAAACTCTGAGCACGCCATGTTTCAAAAACAAAAGAAATGACCATTGACTTCCGGAAAAAAACAAATCCCAGCTAGAACCACTTGAAATCAATGGCAAACCCATAGAAATTGCTAACAGCTTCAAGTTCGATTCTTAGGATCTATAATTTCGGATGATTTAAAGTGGGATAAGAATACTGATAACATCATGAAAAGGGCTAAGCAACGTCTTTACTTTCTGAGGCAGTTAAAAAAGTTCAGAATTAAGAGTACAATGGTTCAATTCTACAGAGCAGTTATTGAAAGTTTACTAACTTTTTCGATAACTGTTTGGTTTGGAGCCGTATCCAAAAGCGATAAATTGAAGCTGAACAAGAACGTGGCCACTGCATCGAAAATAATTGGCACAGATTTGCTCTTTCTTGAAAATATCTACCACCACTGAATTGTCCGTAGAGCCTCTCTTATTGCTTGCTAGTGACAGTACGCATCCCGCAAATGGCCTTTTTCAGTTGCTCCCTTCTGGCCGCCGCGGTCGATCTTTAAAAGTCAAGTCTGTACGTTTTAGCAACAGTTTCTTCCCACGTGCAGTTCAGTCACTGTCGTGATAACCTTTTAATTAACTATTGTATAGTTTTAACAGTTTTACTCTTGTGTCATGTCGCTAGTTTTGGTGTTGTCTTGTATGGATTGTAGATTGTTTGTTCTGAGCGACATCGCAACATTTTCCTACCGTAATTTTTTTAAAATGATTCACAATGGCAATAAATATTTTATTTATTTACTTTTGGACTAGTATGTTGGGCTGGAAATATTCCTAAACAAGACAAAGACAGACTCGACAAATTCATCAGAAAAGTCGGAGGGGTGGTGGGTCATAAACAGACTAACATTGACAACGTATACCGCAGACACATTATGGACAGACTGAGAAAAATATTAGCTGCGACACACGTCCACTAAGGTCAGAACTTGACAATCAACGAATAGGTAGAAGCGGCAGACTCAGACTCCCACGCATGTTCGCACCTGGACAGCACGCTATAAACAATCATTCATCTCGACAGCAATTAAATTACACAACCAACAGACAGACCTCGACTGTAGCCATACATTGTCACATGTTTAGCCGTGGCCACTGTTTTTTTTAAAGCCCACGCATTACGAGTTGTTGTCATTCTTCTATCTTGATTATATACATATTTCGATTGTAAAAGTCTTGCTTATATTTACTCGTTTTAATTGTTTTTATTTACTCGTTTAAATTGTTTTTTTTTATGGCAGACACTGAAATTTCTCGATAAGGATCAATAAAGTTTGTATTGTATTGTATTGTATTGTATTGTATTGTATTGTATTGTATTGATAGTTTA
>NC_135563.1:14144650-14237150 GCF_964340395.1 Glandiceps talaboti | reverse complement strand
TGCCAAGGATTGTGTAATTCAAATGACGTTTTTAATATATAGAAAATCAACAAACGTTGTAAAATGAAAATGAAAAATTAGGATAATTAATATTCATGAATCTCGCTCACAAAAATTAATGTTGCTAAACAAAATTACATAGAGTAAGTCTTATGTGTAAAACAATTCTTTTCATTTGATGCACTACTTTTCAAATAAATGGTGATACAGTACATGTATTTAGAAAACGCTTTGAAGATATCTATCACTGAAATGATTATGATCAGATATCGCGAAAATGAGAGAAACACTGCATACATATTATATCATATATTGATTCACTTAGTTCATTCGTATTCCGACTATGCAAATGAGGTTAATTAATCATATACATACAACATTCGAAAGCTAGTTAGATCAAGGCATAACCACATGTGGAACACGTGTCCCAAGTTTTTGAGTTCGTGAACTATTGAGAAAATGCTTTTTTAAAGTGAATTAATTTCACTGAAAAAAAACATTACACATTGTGTTACCCATATAGAGTATATCTGCCAGGTTTTAGCTCGTGAAAGCAAATTATTCTTTAGATATAGTACAAAACAGCAAATTTTGAAAACTACTATGCAAATTATGGTGATTAGCCTTCATGAATTTTGCCAAAAGATTAATCCGTTCTTGGCATTACCACATAGAATATCTGTACCAAGGTTCATGGAGTTTGAGCCTGTGGTTCTCGAGAAAACAATGGCACAGACAGGCGCACCCATCCACACCTACTAACCCCCCCCCCCCTCACCTCCACACAATCAAACTATGCGTTCCTTTGGGAGCTAAGTAATAGATAGTCAACGAGTTCGGGAGGGTTGTGTGCCAATAAACGAGGGCACATAACCCTACCGAACGAGTTTTCTATCGTACTTATACTACGGCGTGATTGGCTCAAACGGATCTTTTTCAAAATTTTTGCATAATTTTTTGCATGCAATTCAATTGAGTGCTGAACGTGATAAAGGTCTCGCCCTAAGAAAGAGTGGGTTATGGCTCCATATAACCAACCGAAATCAAAGCCTCTGATTGGCCAAGTCGGTCTAGCAGTAGTATAATGAAGTGTATTACTCAGCATCCCCCACCCCACCCATAATTCGAATGTATATCTTTGTCATGAATTTGTAATTACTAAAGGTTCCGACATGATGCTGTTTATACATGTCGCCAAATGCATTTTATCTTTTCAACACATACTTGCTGATCTTATTAAAGTTATCTTATCCTTTAATAACTCTATAAGCTGTTGGTTTCTCGAAGGTCTCTATGATCTTACCGTTAAATTGGGTATTAGGCTTTGAAAAACTCGAGCTAAAAAAACCCACTATTACGGCTTATATTTGCTATTTTTAAAATATGGAAAAGAATACATCATTGAACAGTGTCACATGCTATGAAACGTTTATCTTACAAATCGCTTATTTGTGTCTCTGGGGTACATGTAACCTAAAACAAGGTCTCATCTTGAGTCGTTTCTGATACAATGTTTTTGTGTGTGATATTCTTGAAAGAGAAACTAGCTGGGGTATTTTACGTGTATGAATCTGCAAGGAAAAACTAGCTTTAATATTTGAAATCTTACACATCCTTTGAGCATTATCAATCTAAAGTGACATTTGTGTATGCTCTGTTGACATTGTCAATCAGTTCTATAAATCTTCTTTAATCTGTGTTGATAACTCACGCTTCCCGGGTTCTCTAGTGACTCTGCGTTTATCGTTTAATAGTTGATAACACTATTACCCGGATGTGATATCCCTATCAACGGAGGAAGTTTAGACATACTTCATCTTTATTCAATTTAAGGTGTGTAACGGTTAAAAGGGTTGTATTAATGTATCAGACAGTCAAGACGTGTTACAGAGACAAAGATGCATCGTGGTATTTTGATGGATATTGATCTTGTCAGAACTGACAGCTGTATAAATTATCACACAAACTAATCTTGTCCAATACACTAACACTGACAATCCCATCCATCCATCCATCTATCTACACCTACGATTCATCAAGGCAACATCAAGCATATGGCATATTCAGGCTTCGCTGGCTGAGTCTAACATCTTTTTAATTTTTCAGTAGCACCTTGTTTCTTATAACATTGGAATGTGAAAAGCAACAGCCGGTTAATTGGTACAAGTAGGGTACACGTTTCTATCAACTCGTTCAAAGTAATGCACTATCCTATTGAGAAAACATGTACATGTGATTGAACTGTTGGAATGTCACTTAGTTGAAAATGTTAGTCATTTGAAGAGTGGAACTTTCTGCAAGTGTCTGTATTCAATGAGCTTGTTGAAAATGTTGGTTATTTGAAGAGCATAACGTTTTTGGGGCGAGATCAATAGTTCAATGTAGGATTTAAAAAAAAACTAATTCTTTTAGTTAGACCTCAGACCCCCACCCACCCCCTTCTAACCAAACTGGCTAAAATTGAAAATTGTTTCAGACAGCAAATCAATTTCAAATCAGTATGTATGGCAGTAGTATGTAGTGCTATGAATACAAAGCCAGTATGTAGTGTGGAAAAAAATAGTTCTTTTGTTGACACTTTACTTTTAATGCCATGCATTTACTATGGCGAAAATTCTTCAATTTCCCAATTTGACATGTTTTAGAAATATTCGTATTTAGGTGTATAAACAGATCCATTAAAAGTACAATTTGTTTTGGTAGGATGAGAACTAAAATGTTTCACCCCCCCCCCCCCCATAAAGGAATTTAGTTTTTTATCCTACATTGAACTACTGATCTCACCCCTTAATAGTATCTGTATTCAACGGCTTCGAAAATCCACAAAATTTGAGTAACCCCCCTACCTGGCTTGAAATTTTTCATAACCACCCCTCCTTGACACAAAAATTTTTCATACCCCCCCCCCCCCTCACCATTTTACCGTCATCATAACTTATTAACTGTCAATGCTACAAACATTACACAAATTGAGGTTGAGTGTTCCATTGAAACACCACATGCACACACACACACTCACACACACACATACATACATACATACATACATACATACATACATACACACACACACATACATATATACATACATACATACACACATATACATACATATGTATGTATGTATGTATGTATCTATGTATCTATCTGTCGGTAGTGTATGTGGGTGGGTATGTATTTCCCAAAACGGTTACATATCAGCCTGTGTATAACAGCTTATGAAATGTTTGGCACTTTTATAATACTATATTTGGCAATATATCTTGTTATTGACAATAATGTGCGGTGCAAGTATTTCGTACCAATAAAACGATTTTATAATGTGTGTGGCCATGTTTTTTCTGACCCCTATGGGTGGTTGGATTTCATTTACACTCAAATAATGACATCTTGACTTTAACATAACGCCCACTATTGAAATAGAAACCCTGCAGGACTACAATATCAACATGTTGAAACCTTTGATTTATCATGAATACCCACGGATACAGACTCTGTGTGTGGTTGCAATTTGTAAACACCCTCTGAACACGACTACAGAAATGAATATATAAAAAGTATTGTGTGTAGGATGATAGATGTACATATTATAGGAAAAATTGTAAATATGCCGCAATGTCATGGTTTAAGCTTGGATGTCGAAATACCGCACAATTTAAAACTGAAAGACTTTCAAGGGAAACGCCACTCCAGAAAAGAGATGTATTTTCATGAACTTTGGATTCTTGTGGTCACATACTACCAACCCAGAAAAACTATACAATTGTAATTAGTGTTTTTTATATCTCACGCAATGGTTTTTGCTATGAATTACACAAACAGAGATTTTTGAATTTCAAGGACTAAAAGAATGCTTTCTGGTGCTATTTTAACATGTAAAATTTTGAGTAGCCCCCCCCCTCCCCCTTTCGCTCCCCAATTTTTGGGCTACCCCCTCCTTTCATGCCCCAGTTTTTGAGTGAATATATCAGCCATCCCATTAGAAAAGTGTTCACTTTCCAATAAATAACTGGAAGGCCAACAATAAACAGATAAGAGAAAGCTCACAGTGCCTTTTTCCTACTTGATGCAGTAAAAATGAAATTCCAAGTGTATGAACAGATCATGGTCATAAAGTTCTTGATCTAAGATCTAAAGTTATAATTTATAATAACCATCAAACTAACACATGTTAGTTATCTACAAGATTAACTGTAAGAGAAAGAAGATACACAGAGTTTCCATTGTCTTTTTAATTTGAACTATATTTTATTATATAATGGCACCATATTCCACACAAAGCACAGCTTGCAATCAATTCATTAAAATGTAAATGACACTAATTAACTTGTAGCATAGAACATTTCACAAAGTCTATACAGCAGTATAACACCACAAGATAATCTAACACTGATAGTCTTTCTTGCGAGTCAATAAAAATGTTAAATTGCAGTCTATATGTGTGTCTAAAACATAGAAAACTCCAGTTACCATTTCATGTGAAATTAATAATGAAAGCACTGTATATAAAAACAACAGAATGTCCATGTCTTCTCTATAACTGTATACAATTACAGTATATGCAAATGATCTGATTAATATGCAAGTATATATTTACTCTATCATTGTATCTATTACATGTCAACATTAAATCACGTACACAATAAATGAACACAAATGACAAATTTCTTTTCTTTTTTTAAAAATCCATTAGATTATGTCAAGGTCTATTCAAATTATCCCATTAACATGCAAGTTTATGTACTTTATCATCGATCAAAAGATCACTGGTTTTAAATTACTGTAAAAGACTACATTTTGGTCACGAAAGTATCACAATAAACAAACTTTATCAACAGCAGTGCACGCATTTTCTATATTCACTGTAAATCTTGGGCAGTTTTTTATTTAAAAACTTAAGCTGCAACTTTGAACAGGAACAGGAACATTCCAGGAAGCTACAGGAAAACATACAAAAACTGCGATACAGTGAAAAACTTGAACTTCACATGCCAAAATCACAAATTATTAACATTGAATCTTTTAGATTGAACACAAGCATGTACTTGTAATACATGCAACAGAAACTGTTACAAATATACTAAATATATCAAAGATTTCAAATCTTGCTGCAAACTTTCATTGTAATGGCTCTAATACAATTTATACAACTTAGAAACTTTCCCATAATCAAACATAATTATCAACATCAACAAGGTATGATCAAGTTATTTCGTGTGTGTAGATTTGTGACTCTGTACAAATATCTCTACTAGATTGATTGGTTGTCTTTCAGAAACTTCTGGTGAGTTTTTTTTTAAGTTAAAAGACAATAGGAATCTCTGAAGTGTGTATTCAGTATATACAATTCAATTTCTATACCTAAATGTCCAAACTGACAGCACACAATAGTCATGCACCAACAACACACAAGGTTGTTTTCAACTTGATACAAGAATGTTATCCTTTCCATAGTGATTCAAAAACTACCAGTGTTTCAATCTACAAATCACTGTCAACTTAATACCAATCTTTTAAAATTCTCTGTTTAAAATTCGCACACACAAAATTTCAAAAACATCATATACAATCCTATAAAAGATCTGCGCAGCTGCTTACAATTACTTCAACACATGAACCAAAATTCTAAAATACATGAAAGATGAATACTATGAAATATTCACATAAAATACCTTGGTCAGTTTAGCACAACGCTCCTAGTAAAAGATCTATAGTATTAAGTACTGGTCTTGTCACTAAAATTGCACTTTTAAATGGTTCTTTGCATTGTTAATAAGTACACTTCACATAAAATATTATTTGGACTCTGTACTTGACATGTTAAAGGGAACAACAATCTGGAATTCATTTTATCAAAGAATCACAAAATACAGATCATTTCTTTCATTTTCATGACTTTCCAAGTAATCAGTCATCATAAAGTAATTGTGACTATGAAAGGAGGATCTTGATGGGACACAACAACCTAGCTGGCTCCTACAACCAAAATCACTGTTTTGTCTAAAGTACAGTCCGCTCAACATCATTAGAATTAACTCGGGTCAATTTTTCCCCACTAAGTGAGAGCATAGGTGCCTATGAGTCTGCAGTAATTGCATGAATGTAACTGTAGCATTATTTTGCTGAAGTGATAATCAATCAAGATTACCAGGCAGAACACTTTTTATACCAGAGACTGTTGAAGTTATTTGAGACAACAAACGCAATGTCTGAGGCATTATTCAGTGTCTTCGACAATAATCTTCATTTGTGAGTATTACATTGTAACTTTCTGTCAGTGATAGATGTACAAATACCTTCAGTGACGTTTCCACTGAGTGGCACAGTCAAAGGAATAAACTTGATGAGTGATTCAATTATAATCAGGTCGCATACTATGTACTTTAGACAAAACAGTGATCCTGGTTGTAATCCTATAAACTTGGATTACCAAAGTGTGTTCAAATATAGCTGACGTTAATTTTTGTGCCAGATCTCTCATATTTGAGTCATTTTTGACACAATACATGTCTGAGCAAAAGATATGCTGTTATAATGTTCCAGTCTCACACCGCTTTGAAAAGACAGACTTAATAGGGAATTTGCAATCAAGACAGAGCATGCTCAGACGCAAAGGACTATGGGATTTTCTGTGGTTATCGTAATACTGACCTAATCTAGAGCTACCGATAAAATAAACCTCCCACAATGGTCTATGAATTGATTATTTATGGTTACAAACAATGTATCAACATTGTTTACAATAATAATTGATTAGTATGTATGACATTTCCCATGATGCATCAGTCAACATGGTAGGTTTGCAAGTTCCCTACTGTGTCTATACAATGATTTTATGGAGTGAAATCAAATGAAATTACTTGAATTGAACTACATCAATTCTCAACTTTTGCAAACAGTTTTAACATCCAGGGTGTCTATTCCCTTTAAAAGTATGATTAGATTCCACTGGGGGTCAAGCTATCGAGTTAATTTTGGACAGTTAAGATTTCATCCCATTGTTAGAGCCATGTTCAACAAATAACCCTACCTGACAATCCTCTGTCAATTGCACCACAAAATGTTAAATCTAGTTGGTGCTACATGACTTGTATTTCTTAATGAATTTATAGTGCACATAGTCACTCTCGGAAACCAATTCTATGTGTGTAAAGACATAACATATGTTATCAGTATGTTTAAAACTTACGCCAGTCAGATTTTTTTTTTCGGTTGTATTTTTTGTATTTTGTATTTTTTTAGAGTGATGTCTGCATTTCAAGGTTTCAAACATTTCAAGAATGAGTCATCAAGAGCAACTCTTTAATGTAGCTGGTAAAAGTGATGCCATTTGTTTGTTTGTTTGTTTGTTTGTGTTTTTTCCTCATCTGGTGCAACAATCTACTTAATGCATTTGGTAAAAGTGAACCTGTTTGTATGTGTATTTTATTAGTTTGTCAAATACATGACAAGTAACCTTATAGCCATTATTTCAATCAAAGTACACAGGTATGTGGACATTTTGACTTTTTTTTTACTATCATCTAAAAATCTGTGAATGACTTTGATGTAGAAAACTATGTGGTTCATTAAAATACATATACTATTCTCTTATTTCTACATTTTCTGATTTTCATACAAAAAACCCCAATAGAGTATTTAAGTTTATGTCTATTGATCTTCAAAGTGTTCACAAAACCCATTACATGTATATATATTCTCATTTCACTACAATTGCTTAATATGACCTTGTGAAAAAACAACTCACAGTACCCAAAATAGCAATTTATCTCATGCTAGAAGGTCAAAATATAACAAAGTTGACTTATTCTCACAAGCACCTATACTAACGTATGTGTAGTACATGGCATGGAAGTCTTGGTGTCGATCAAGGAAGCGAATGTTTGTCATTTATATGACACACCTTGGGAGTCAAATTCTATTTCAGGTAATGAGAATTGCAAGAAAACAGAACTTTTTTGACAAAGTCTGTTGTCTTTTGACCCTGTTAAAGGTCATATAACTCTCCGTTAAGTTACCAAGATTTGGTTTAAAATATTGTGGATTACTTGATTTTCAAAGGATTTCATGACTCCCTGCCTGTTTTCAGGAAGATGCATAGAAATTGGACTTGGTGATACTAAGACAAGGATTTATTTCAGTGGACTCCAATAGTATTTCACAGGAATTCCAATATGGGTTAGTGAGTGTTTCTCTAAGAACTGAATGCTATGCTGGTTTTTTTACAGAAAGTCAACCAAGGGTTGCTGACTAAGGAAGCTTTAATACTGAGGACATAGGAGTAGATTTTTTTTTTTACCAAGGAAGTAGTTTGTTTTAGTTTTCACCATGGCAGTAGTTTTCTTTACCATGGGAGTAGTTTTTGATTTTTTTTTACCATGGGAGTAGTTTTTATTTCATGGGAATTTATTTTTACCATGGGAGTGGTTTTTGTTTCATGGGAGTAGTTTTCTTTACCATGGGAGAAGTTTGTTTTAGTTTTTACCATGGCAGTAGTTTTAATTTCACGAGAGTAGTTTTCTTACCATGGGAGTAGTTTGTTTTAGTTTTTACCATGGCAGTAGTTTTAATTTCATGGGAGTAGTTTTCTTTACCATGGGAGTAGTTTGTTTTGTTTTTTGTTTAGTTTTTACCATGGGAATAGTTTGTTTTAATGTTTACCATGGCAATAGTTTTTATTTCATGGGAGTAGTTTTCTTACCATGGGAGTAGTTTGTTCCATGGCAGTAGTTTTTTTGTTTGTTTGTTTTACCATGGGAGTAGTTTGTTTTACTTTTTACCATGGCAGTAGTTTTAATTTCATGGGAGTAGTTTTCTTTACCATGGGAGTAGTTTGTTTTTGTTTTTACCATGGCAGTAGTTTTTTTGTTTGTTTTTTTACCATGGGAGTAGTTTGTTTTACTTTTTACCATGGCAATAGTTTTTATTTCATGGGAGTAGTTTTCTTACCATGGGAGTAGTTTGTTCCATGGCAGTAGTTTTTTTTTTGTTTTTTTTACCATGGGAGTAGTTTGTTTTTCTTTTTACCATGGCAGTAGTTTTCTTTACCATGCGTGAGTAGTTTTTATTTCATGGCAGTAGTTTTCTTTACCATGAGTGAGTAGTTTTTATTTCATGGGAGTAGTTTTCTTACCACGGGAGTAGTTTGTTTTAGTTTTTACCATGGCAGTAGTTTTTATTTCATGGGAGTAGTTTTCTTACCACGGGAGTAGTTTGTTTTAGTTTTTACCATGGCAGTAGTTTTTATTTCATGGGAGTAGTTTTCTTACCATGGGAGTAGTTTGTTTTAGTTTTTACCATGGCAGTAGTTTTTATTTCATGGGAGTAGTTTTCTTTACCATGGGAGTAGTTTGTTTTAGTTTTTACCATGGCAGTAGTTTTTTGTTTGTTTTTTGTTTAGTTTTTACCATGGGAATAGTTTGTTTTAATGTTTACCATGGCAGTAGTTTTTATTTCATGGGAGTAGTTTTCTTTACCATGGGAATAGTTTGTTTTAGTTTTTACCATGGCAGTAGTTTTTATTTCATGGGAGTAGTTTTCATTTCATGGGAGTAGTTTGTTTTAGTTTTTACCATGGCAATAGTTTTTATTTCATGGGAGTAGTTTTCTTACCATGGGAGTAGTTTGTTCCATGGCAGTAGTTTTTTTTTTGTTTTTTTTACCATGGGAGTAGTTTGTTTTACTTTTTACCATGGCAGTAGTTTTCTTTACCATGCATGAGTAGTTTTTATTTCATGGGAGTAGTATTCTTACCATGGGAGTAGTTTGTTCCATGGGAGTAGTTTTTTTGTTTGTTTTTTTACCATGGGAGTAGTTTGTTTTAGTTTTTATCATGGCAGTAGTTTTTATTTCATGGGAGTAGTTTTCTTACCACGGGAGTAGTTTGTTTTAGTTTTTACCATGGCAGTAGTTTTTATTTCATGGGAGTAGTTTTCTTACCACGGGAGTAGTTTGTTTTAGTTTTTACCATGGCAGTAGTTTTTATTTCATGGGAGTAGTTTTCTTACCACGGGAATAGTTTGTTTTAGTTTTTACCATGGCAGTAGTTTTTATTTCATGGGAGTAGTTTTCTTACCACGGGAGTAGTTTGTTTTAGTTTTTTACCATGGCAGTAGTTTTTATTTCATGGGAGTAGTTTTCTTACCACGGGAGTAGTTTGTTTTAGTTTTTACCATGGCAGTAGTTTTTATTTCATGAGAGTACTTTTCTTACCACGGGAGTAGTTTGGTTTAGTTTTTACCATGGCAATAGTTTTTATTTCATGGGAGTAGTTTTCTTTACCATGGGAGTAGTTTGTTTTAGTTTTTACCATGGCAGTAGTTTTTATTTCATGAGAGTACTTTTCTTACCATGGGAGTAGTTTGGTTTAGTTTTTACCATGGCAATAGTTTTTATTTCATGGGAGTAGTTTTCTTTACCATGGGAGTAGTTTGGTTTAGTTTTTACCATGGCAATAGTTTTTATTTCATGGGAGTAGTTTTCTTTACCATGGGAGTAGTTTATTTCATATGAATAGTTT
This sequence comes from Glandiceps talaboti, assembly GCF_964340395.1. NCBI lineage: Eukaryota > Metazoa > Hemichordata > Enteropneusta > Spengelidae > Glandiceps > Glandiceps talaboti. The sequence continues at coordinate 14,226,631 of NC_135563.1, read as the reverse complement.
TCATTTTATGGGAGTAGGTTTTTTACCATGGGAGTAGTTTTTTTTTTCTTTTTTTCTTTTTTTTCTTTTTTATAGTTTTTACCATAGCAGTAGTTTATATTTCATGGAAGTAGTTTTCTTTTACCATGGAAGTAGTTTTTTTACCGTGGGAATACTTTTGTTTTACCATGGAAAATTTTTTCTCATGCCATGGGAATACTTTTTTTACCGTAGGAGTAGGTTTACTTTTACCATGGGAATTGTTCCTTTTTTTTAGTTTCTATTTTATGGGAATAGTTTTGAAATGGTAAATAAAAAACATTACTCCTGTGTCCTCATTAAGCCTCCATAGCTGACATACTACAATGATTAGATTATGTAATTGGGGGTTTTCTTAACTCTCAACTTTAACTATTTACAGTTTTTTTTACATTTTATCTCAATTTTCTGTATTTTTTCCACATTATACCACCTCTTATTTTGTATGTATGCTTTTATAACCTTTAGTAATTCCTATAGGAACTGTTACATGTTTGAATATTAAATATAACTGACATGAATGGGCACATCACAGGCTTGGCAATATCTTCATGAGGTTTGTTATTAAGTAAACACATGGAGTTTTATAGCTGTTTGATGTTATCCCTTAGTTGTGTTGCTAGATTGACTCTGAAAAAAAAAATTGTGAGTATTTTTTTTTTTTTTCTATTTGAACATTTATGTGTACAATACATGTTCATATATACTGACTATACTAGTCTGCATGTCAGATTGAACAGTTCCAAAAATTAAATGAACCATGTCACCAAATAATTCATGGATTGACTGTCCAAGTATTTACAATGCTACATATTCAGAACCCACAGAGAAAGATCACTGGATCTCTCTGAAGCTTCATGATGATTCAAAAACCAGAGTAAATGGTGAAAACAAGACCACATCAAGACAGGTCTCAGTATGTTATTCTGATTTCTAAAAACCTTGCTAAATATTACAGTTATGAAATCTCAATCACGTATATGACTTCCGATGAACATGTTCATGATTGACTTTTTCAGGTACAGTGGGGTATCTGCCACCATTTGGAACTCAACACTGAAGACATAAATGATTCACACAAAACGTTTGAAGAGAATCAGCTGATTCGTAAGGAAACATTTTAGCAACTTCCTTCAACTCTGAGCATAAAAAATATCAGAATGCCTCACCAGTTTGAGGTTCCTTGGGCAATGTATAGCACTGATTAAAAGTATTTCCAAGTCACAATTTTGGAGATAGTATTGGGGGAAATTTCTTTATGGACGGACAATGTTAATTATTCACTTCTCAGAGATTCTTCTTTTCATTCAACATTTTGATGCTACAAACAGGATTTCAGCTATACATATGCAATGTTTTTTTCAGACTTCAAAAAAGTTGAGGTCTGAATACATGTCTTCGTCAAAACTTGTCTAAAATTCAGTAACTGTATCCAATATGGACGTGTGGCCATATCGTAATGTTTGTATATAATTCTTGTCTCTGATGCCTTAGAAACAGCCAAATGACCACCTCTCTCCTTCCAAGTTTGTTAACATTACCTTGGGCAAGTGCTTCAGTAACCGTTTGGCCTTTGGATCTCTTCGTTTCCTGGTATAGATTACTGTGAGAACAAACATTGGATCCATGCATTTATTCTGCATTCCAACTTTTATTCTGTGGCATTCATTGTTATCATTGGTATCAATGGGATAGTCATTAGCAGAGTAGATTGTTGTGTCACTATGGTAACTATATAATTCTTCATCATCTACATCAGTGAATCGATACAGATGAGCAGAAGAGTACATGAGGATCGGTGTTTCTACCAATCGTCGACTGGCAGTACTTGATGTCCCACTTTGCACAGTTGCAGGCGTTGAACTTCTACTGTGGGTGTTTGAACCTAATTCCATTGAAGGTTTGTGTTGTTGTTTGTCAATATCACCATCCCCTATCTCATTACTTTGGTCCTTTATCTCAGTACTCTCTGAGTGTCTAGCAGTTGTTACGATCCTGCCCACTCTAGCAGCATCACCACCAGCTAATAATTCATCTATGGGTGTCACATTCTCCTTGCTTGTAAACTGACCTGTCTCCCCTACACTATTTGGTACAACAAGATAACCTTGTTCATTATATATCTCAGCAGAGATTGTATGCACATTGTCACTTTGACTGGTCCTACTTTTTTCTCCTTTTGGGCCATTCTCGTCATCCTTTGCTGGTGGTACAATATCGCTCACAACAAGTTGGACATCACTTTGTCTATTGCTTGATTTCTCTTCATCCTGATGTCCTTCCAGTACTTCTTCTTGCTCTGTTTCTTCAACCAAGGTACTGTCTGTCCCAAGAGTTGATGTTCTAACTCTCCCTGCAATGGTACTGCTCTCAGATTCTGAGCTAGACCATCGATGTCTGCTTGATAGATGAGACCTACTATGCAGGGAGATCTCTGGGTATGGTGATGACACAGGAGAACTATCACCGGTGGACATCCTTATACGAGCTGAAATAACACCAAAACAAACTCTTAGTCCAATGTTCTCATTTCAATAGCACACAAAGTTGACAGGGTACTATCAACAGTTTTCATTCACATGAATAAGACATATCTCACATGTGCTCATTCTACATTTTACATTCAAATTCATTGCAGTTACTATTATGGTACACTTTAACTGATTTTAATACTTGTATGCACAGCATCACAATACTCTTCTCATGATGTATAAAGCATGTATAGTTAACAAAACCTACTATCACTTGTATTCAACATTTGCAGTTTGACCTAATAGCAAGAACATTAAACTTCGTAGCGTATTCCCAAATACTATCAATATACATGTATATGCATCTACATGGATCGACTTTGACATGTTTGTCATCAATTTCAGTATTGCGAGTTCAGATTGTAATAATGCATTGCTTCCTTCTATGTCAAGAAATCACTTAACCACTGTGTCTATTTAATCCACAGGAAACAAAGACAGCATTTCCTTGCTCATATGTTTGACAGACAAGATAACTTACTTTGGGTGGTAGTGGGATGTAGATCATCGATAGCTGGGCAGATGATGTTAAGATCTAGTAGTCGTTGGGCTAAACCCATGGCTATCTCAACTTCAATACACTGGTCATCAACATGGAACTGACTGGTATATACCTCTGATCAAATAATGAATATTAATTTCATAAGGTGTAAGAACTATAATATTACTGACACTTAAACATGAATATATCAATATTTATTTGAGTATAATTATCGTTTATTCATAAATTATGAAAAGTCAGAGTCAGGTCAAATTTTCTTTGTGTTCTACTTCTTACATGTGCTTTTGCTTAGGGAAAGAGCATTCTTAAATTATATTTAATTTTCATTATATTCAACCGTTTCCTCTAAAAAGCTCACTCAGTTGCAAACGTAATCAGTAACACCAACCATTTCATTTACTAAACTTGCTACAGGCACACTATATTAGAATGATTGAAATGATAAAACATGCTTAAAGTGGCTTCAAATTCATTGTAAACAAGCGAGTATGTAACATAACCCTGTCACATAGTCCCTAACCTAAATGAAATGAAATATTAGAGCAGAATCATGGTCGAGAAATCACAATGAAGTGATTATCAGTATGGACATTCATATCTCCTGAGTTTGTGCTTTTCTGTGCATACATAATCTACATGTTCTAGCAAACATAAGACATATGGATGGAAACAGGGCTATAGATATATCACCCTGACATGAATGTCACACAAAAGTTACATAAAATGCTAATTGGGCATAATCTGATTCTGACCAAGCATTTGATCAGTACTGCAGAATTCCTGTCACGATACACAGTATCTGATATTGATTTTACTCACCCTTAGCAGGATAATTAACCATGATCCAATCCACTAATTGTTTACCAGTGAAACATTTCCGAATATTATGCAAGTCATGTCTCATTGTCTGCAATAGTTCTCGTGGTGGTAATTGAAGGCTGCTGGCAAATGTTTCACCTTCTTCGGATTGCTGTTAGATAAGTTAATGAAACAAAAATAACTCCGACTGTAAACTCTCACTGCACTACTTGATTAGCAACACTTCTCATGATTCAAGACAATTATTAATTGAACTCTGAATGTAACCTACAAACTACACAGTAGTCAAGAAAATAAGCTCGACAACAAACCACGATTTCACTGACAAGTGAGTTTCTCAAAGCAACATTAGCTGACATGCATCAATATCTGTCCTTTGATTACTTCATTTGAAAAAAAAACCTAATAAGTTAATTATTCCATGGTGGGGTTGGACATCTGTAGATACACAAAGTTTCTGTATTAAAGAGAAAGTTATATACCAACTACTGTTGTGAGACGGGTATTGGGTCAATGACTGAAATGTAATATATGATGATGGATTCTGGTGGAACACTGTCTAGACCCTGTAGGGTTAACGTATTGACACAGCTATTACCATCACATGTAAATCATGTGATGGAGCCATTGAAGTGGAACCCTGTCTAGACCCTGTAGGGTTAATGTATTCACACAGCTAACCATTACATGTAAATCATGAAGTAAAACTCTGTCTACACCCTGTAGGGTTAATGTATTAACACAGCTAACCATCACATGTAAATCATGTGCTGGAGCCATACAAGTGGAGCCCTGTCTAACTCCTCTAGGGTTAACTTATTCACGCAGCTAACCATCACATGTAAATCATGTGGTAAGTGAAACCCTGTCCAAACTATGTAGGGTTATTGTACTCACAGAGAACACAGTCACATGTTCATCATGTGATAAAGCAAACACATGGAACCCCTCTCTAGACCATGTAAGGTCATTATTGTCACACAGTAATACTCAGACCTATGGAATTCATAATCAAACAATAATTCATAACAACATTGTCTATCTTGGAAACTACCGCTGAATGGCATTTTACTATTAAAATTTAATTCAACATTTATTGGATAATACCATGCCCTAGCAAATATGGAAATGCACACAAATTTAACATGCAGAAATTGTGTGAATACAATCATTTAGCAGACTACTGGAAAACTGTTTAGGTCCAAAAGCTATTTTTCCAAGTTGAATTTCATCATCTTAGGTCAAAATATGCAAAGAAATTTACTTTTGTCATTTAATTTGAAGGAATGAATTTTTTTTGTAATGACTAATCACTAGCATAAAGAGAACACAATGAGATGTTTACACTGCATGAAAAGGGAGGTTATCAGAGTGGAATAATGGAATTAAGTTAGAAGAATCACGATAAACATTTGTGGACAAAATAATTTGGAGAGAATATAGATATATTGAGAGATGATAGTGGTGACAGAAGCAATCAAACTATGCTTTGTTGTAACATAAAGATATCAAATTCAGTCTAAGCCGGAAACTTTGCATCATAATTCCACCCACTCAACTTGGAGTAATATTTGTCACAGTAATTGCTGAATAGACTTATCTGAAGTACCTGTGGTGCACACATAAAATATACCTAAGTATCTAATTGAACTTCAATTTGAACAAATGAGTTTTTAAGAACCCGTACATTATTTGAACTTAAGTTTCTTCCTCAAGTGATGACTCTTGTTATGCGAATATAACAAGTTTATTCTAATTATCATATCTATTTTTATGAACACACTCTATGAATTGAAACTTCAAAAATGATTAATATACCACAGGGTCATCACATTTTACAGACTAACCTCTCTTGATCATCGTATCATAAGTACTGACGTCTATATTCCATTGTACAATTTCATACAAAAGACACTCCTGAAATGAGTTTCCTACTAAGATCAGCTTTTATTGAATATTACAACTATAATCCATTCTACTTATTTCAATAAAGAAAACTTGAAGGAGCTCAAAAGATTCTTTTTCATCACAGATAGAACAGAATCCACCTGGAATCTTTTGTGAGAGCTAAAACCATTCAATTGAGATATGAGAAGATACATTCTGAAACGTATTAATCATATCATATGATATATTTATCGTATGAATTTATATTTACTTATTCATCAATGTAAATGCTCCCTCTGATAACAAGTTTCTATATCTGTGATTGTCACAGTCAACCCAATTGGCACAATTTTCTTCCAAAACTAAACAACGCTACAGAATACTATAGACTATACATATCTTGTTAAACAGTATAAGGCTATGTGTAATGCATGCCAAATCTTGGAACAACTACCCATGTATGTACTTAAAATTCAACTGCATCTTGTTTTGCTTCAATTAAAACCACACTTAAAAATTTGAAACACAATTATAAATTGGATTTCTGGATGTGGGGGTGTAGGGGGTGACAGTGAGTGGGTATCTACGGTAACTAACTGAGATTTCTATTCCATAAAAGGAGAGATAAAGTTAAATCTAACAATATATTTCTGATAAGATTGCACCTGTCATAACATTTCCTTCAGGCAAATCTAGAGAAAAGAAACCCTACATACTACTTAGAAATGCACGTGCGAACCCACCTCGTGACATCTCTTAGCGAAGTTTGAAAATGTCAAGAGTTCTTTCGTTTCTAGTGTAGCTGTCACAGCACACAGTGTAGATTGATAAGTAGCAACCGTCAAAGGTGTACTTTCATTACGTATTTGCATTAGCCAAAACGATTGAATCAAAAAAATTACTAAGCAACTCCTGGGAATTAATAATCTGATTATCAAAATTAATGAAGTGATGAAGTAGGAAATATGCTCTCGTTAGTATTAAGATAATCTAATTATCAAAATTACAAAGAAACGATAAAGTAGGATATATGATATTATCAATATTAAGATAGCTTTTGGTGATCAGAACTCATAGAACAATATATCAATTATTGGTGATTTTGTTAAAGGTTACAAATAACTTCAAATTAGGATTAAAATTTGAGAAAAAACATGTCTCTGGCAGAAGTTTGGAAAAAAGTTGGACCTCAACATAACATATGTTCCTATTTAATCCTCATATTAGGCAAAATAAAAAGAGTTGATTGGTTCCGGTTACCTGGGCCGACCTCACCTAGTTTTTCATGCCGACCCTAAGCTTTTTTTACATATTCGAGAAAAAAATTAAATAAAATCACGAAAAGTCTCACAAGAAATAGTGGATGCGGAAACTGACATCAACTTAAAAAGACAATATATAACTGTTATTCCAATCTGTAATGGCTTTTACATCTGTTGAGAAGAAACCAATAACACAGAGACCATATGGAAAACTTAACTACCTGAACTAGACACTTGCATATGAAAAACAATAAAATAAAATAAAATAAAAAATCTACCTACCCAACCTATTCTAAAATTGAACGTAATCAGAACCGCACAATTTTTTTCAACACCTAAACTATACTGATAACATAATGATAATCCAAAACCATGGGATACTGACATTGGGATTTTTAATACTGTCTATACACGACTAAAATCTATCAAAGTTGCCCACACATGTTCCCCATTGAAATAATTATCTTGATGTCCAAGCATTACTATAATTCTAACAAGGTTCTCTCATTCTCCCACAAAGGTTCTGAAACCCTAACGAAGCAGTGCCTTCATGTAAAAAGATACTTTGTGAATGCCACACACATCTTGTTGACAAATATTTTGCTGCCAATTAAACCACAGAGTGATCAGTGTCATGGCAATCCTAGTATAACTCACAAACTACTATACTAACAAAGTCTGACAGGAGTTCAGTGCTGTTCTTCAGGAACAACTCATATATTACTAGATTTACAATTCAACAAGTGTTGAACCACGGAAACAAGGAATAATCTATTACACTATTTTCATTGAATCACATCCGCAACATCTCACATGGAATATCCTGTTCTGGATACACATCACGTACTTCAAAAGTGATGGATGGATGGATGAATCTTCTATTTGTATTTCATCACATTTTTGGCTACAAAGACGACATTTTCAGTCAAATCCTTTACAAGACATTCTACCAGTTGGTGCACAAAACAGACATTGATATGTCTAGCAAGATATTTGGACGTTTCTTTAATACTATGATATCTACATCCATTAAGAACTAACAAATATTTCCTCAAATATATTGCATCTTAATACTAAATATTCAAAACTTTAACTTTCAAGAAGTGTCAGAGAGTGACAGAAAAGTAAACAAGGTTTACATAGGCAGGAGATTTAGAGCAAGTAATTACCAGGCAGATCTTTGGCCTCTTTCCACAGGGTGTTTAATTTCACGATTGTTAGCTCTCTATTTAGGTGCCGTGTACTGTTCACAGCAAGAAATCACAACACCTTAAAGGCGTTATACTTCAACCTTGTCTTCCGTTTGATTGATTTAATGAGATACGTACCTGGCCTTTATGAGGTGAATTCTCTACCACAAAATGAATGGCTTAATCTAATGTAGTAAGCTATAATTTGAACACATATGATGTACGTACATCAATAGCCTTTGCATTGTAACCAACAATACTATCACTGATGGATTTTAGTTAAATAATTCAACATTTGCACTTTCATTAACTATGACATGGCTTTTTTTACCATCAGCGTTAGTACCCTTTTGATATCAGATATTTGACTCTTACCACATACATCAAAGATGTATTACATTTATACAGTGGTTCCATTGCCTTGTTTGAACTGTATATTTTACAACACTATGTAAGTCGACACTTTGTATATTTTAGGTTAATAAGCTCCTGTGGCCTTCTTTGCATATAAACTTACTTATTGCGCATACTAGATTTATGAACACTTCCTGTTATTATACTAATCTTTGCCTATAAACTTACTTATTGTGCATACTAAATTTACGGACACTTTTCCTGTTTTTATGTTAATCTTTGCCTATAAACTTACTTATTGCGCATACTAGATTTATGGACACTTTTCCTGTTATTATATTTAAATCAACATTACTTTTGGGGTGGGGTGGGGGTGGGGGGTTTACAGGCTTTCGCACCATAACTTGATAAGTTTGATATTTTTTGGAACCCCACCTATTCTTACTGAATATGCACAGTACTGTACAAGTTGTTGATTGAGTGGAAATTCTATGAAATCTACTAAAATTCCCTGGTTTGTTACATAGGTGGTAACATTATGCATAAAGAGAACATTACTGTTTGCCAGGTTTTTGAAATCTTAGCCAAAAAACGCTTTCAAAACTATTAAAATCTAACAAGCTTACTCCATAATACTATTTAGAAAGAAACATTATATATTGCCTACGACTGCACATTACTTTTTCAACTCACTGACCCAACAGTTTCAAAATATTTCAAGAACAATAAGCAAATAATGTGTTCACTTGGAGTTTCAAAGACATGATGGTTACAAAACACTTTTTAAGAATTAGATAAATGGACCAAAATTGTGAGGATGTATTTCTTAAATTGAGGGCATAATTGGATTAAATTCTTAGTGCTTTTGACAGGAAGTACCAGATTGAAAAGAACACATTTAGCCAGGATATTACATTAAATACTGATATAAAAGGAGTCTTTCTTATAATGACTGATTGGCCTAGAACACTGATTAATAGCCTGAGAAATCTTTAAATTGATTAAGATTCGTACACACAGTGTTACCTGTCCTTGGCCACTTAGACCATTGTAGGTATTCTTGTCAGGATGGTTTTTTCTAATATGTGAAACATGTACAAGTAAAGACACACACTTGTCAGTGACTAACTTAGCTATAATTGAGTTACGACAACTCACCAAGTTTACAGCTAGAGCTTACAGCTTTCATTATTGTCTGGTATACTTGTATTCTTTGTCATGATAAATAACATTGTTGTTCTACTAAACAGAATTATTAATGGACCAGGGATGAAGTTCTATATAAAGCTGTAGATTAAACCTTTAGACATTTCTTATTACCATCGTACTCAATCTGATTAAAATCTGATGTGTTGAAAGCGGCTAGATGCCTTTACTTGTCGCTATTTCCACCGTGTTATGACGTTTCTTTTGTTCCAGGTGATCACCACCTTCCCACATCTGACCATGTGTTATGAAAATCTTGTTTGAATCTCAAGGATCTTGAAAGGTTTCTTCAACCAATCAGTATGCTTCTTTCAAAATCGTTCAGAAAGACAACGCTGCCAACGACAGGTCGTGTTGTCAACGCATGCTCTGTGTGTATGTTTGTTTTTTCAATTTCTCCAGTGTGCGCAGCTGCCAACGTAACGCTCATCCTGATTGGCTACTCAAAAGTCCAAGATTCAAACAAGATTTTCTATTACACAGGGATAGATGTTGGAAGGTGGCGATCACCCGGAACAAAACAAATGACACAAAACGATGGAAATAGAGGTAAATAAAGACATCTAGTCGCTTTCAACACATCAGATTTTAATCAGATTGCCTCATACTAGGCATAAGTCAGTTTGTTTGTGAATACAAAATTGATCTAGAATGTCCAACTTTCTCAACAAGCTGATTATTTTGCATTGGACTATAAATATAGACAACATTCACAACTATACTAAATCATTTAAGAAATGATGAAATATTGAGTTTTCAACTAAAAAGCCATAAAATCAGGTAAATCACTGCTTCTAAGGCCATATAAATCTTTAAACATTTCAGCATTTGAAAGCATTCATGCTAAAATTCTTCAAAACCACATCACTTATATTTCTTACACCTTATTCTCAAATGTGTCATGTGCTATCAGACAAAAACAATTACTCTTTGCTAGGTAAAGGTGAAAATAATCATCACTGTGAGAGATTGAGGAGATAATCTTTCACAAATCAAAAATTGTCTTGAACCTGTATTTTACATGCAAATGATTAGGAGATGGTGTGAGGTTAAAGCTATACATTGTCACTATTAAACAGACCACACGAAGGTAGATTTGTGAAGTCCACCACCTGCCAACAGAAACGGATGAATGTTAATCATCTCTTAGTAGTGTCACATCACATCATTTTATCAGCTTGGAACAAGTTCATATACGAGACATTCAGGAACGAAGAATATTTCTAAAGCTAATTAATTTTGCTGTGTCAAATAGCGATTAATTAAAAAAACATATACTGTAACGCAATCCATGCTAATGTTTTTAATTGATTTTAGTTGGGCTATCATAATAAATCATAATCTTGGATGTTCCAATTTTTTAGTTTTTAAACCACTGTATTAATTTACATTTTTTTCTTTCAAATTACAAATAATTTTGACAAACATAAGTCAAGTTTAAGGAAATGATGAAATCCGAAATAACCCTGACCACAAAGTGTATGTAAGACGATGAACCCAAACTTCTTTCAAACGGTTATCTTGGTAAATACAAATTTATGAATTTTGAATTGAATTTTCAAATTCAAAACACTACAACTCTTATTAAAGTTTTAAAACTTCCTATCATGGCTTACCAAAAATGGACTTTATTCAAATGATGTCCACTGCTTTTAATGTTCGAAAACACAAGCAGTAATCTCTACTGACAAAGACAAATTGTGACTACAGATAATTATCTCTTAGTTTATAAGGACAGCAATACTACAAGTATTACTGTAAATCAGTAGATTAATGAATGAAGCTTAGTACCAACTGTCAAAGGGTATCATTGATGGTCAGGAAAACACTGCAGTTAAATGGCATATTCACATCCACAACAAATGAATGAAACACGTACATGTATATAGTGGTATACAGGTATGCTAACAGTAAACATAAAAAGGTTGAACAGTGAAATTGTATGGAATAAAAAGTACCATCAGCAGATTAACAAAGACAAGTTGTATATCATATGATGACAGATTCACATGGAACCCTGTCCAAACCATGTAGGGTTAATGTAGTCACACAGGAAAACCATAAGTTGACGACAGATTCACATGGAACTCTGTCCACACCGTGTAGGGTTAATGCAGTCACACAGGAAAACCATAAGGTGACGACAGATTCACATGGAACTCTGTCCTCACCATGTAGTGTTAATGCAGTCACACAGGAAAACCATAAGGTGATGACAGATTCACATGGAACTCTGTCCACACCATGTAGTGTTAATGCAGTCACACAGGAAAACCATAAGGTGATGATAAGATTCACATGGAACCTTGTCATGACTATGTAGGGTTATTACTGTCACACAGAACACTATCAGTATCACATGCACATTAATTTTCTCAAAAATATTAAACTCACTAAAAAATTATCCATCAAAATCAATCAATTAGGCCAAATAAAAAAGTTGTATGGTTCTGGTTACCCGACCCCACCTAGTTTTTTCACACCAACCCTAAATGTTTTTTTACATATTCAAGAAAAATTATAATAAAATCGCGAAAACCGTGAAGTCTCACAAGAAATAGTGGGTGCAGAAACTGACATCAACTTAAAAAGACAATATAAAACTGTTCTTCCAATCTGTAATGACTGTACATCTGATAGGAAGAAATAAACAACACAGAGACCATTTGGAAAACAATGGAAAACCTGAACTAGACACTCACTCATGAAAAAAAATTTATACTAAAATAAAATCTACCTACCTCACCTACATTTTTTGTATTTTACAATTGAATGTATTTGAAACCACACATTTTTTTTTTACATCTTGGCCATATTGCATGAGAAGTATTCTCACCATGAAATTCTCACAATACAGTGACGTTTAATATATTTTATGTTTTATGTTTTTAACTAAATCAAAATCGTTGTATATCAAATTTTCTAATGAGTGTGTTTGGTGGATTCCCCAATTTTACCCACAATTTTACCTCGTTTCTTACCAAAAATTAAAAATTGTTCAAAAACAGCTTAATTTTAAAAGAACATGGGTGCAGAAATAAGAGCAAAAACACATTTTATTGCTCCCAAGTGAAGCTGATCACAAGGACAAAAATCCAGATGGTTTGTTGGGCACAACTGAGTGACATATCCTAGATAATTACGGATGTATGGTCTAACTAGGAGACATATAATCATTCAGCGGTCCACCGAATAGATTATCAAAATACTTTACAACATTAACACACCTGCTCAAGTCTACAACATGCAATGGTTTACTTTATATAAGACAAGTAGTCACGGGGGATATTAAGCTGAACAAAAGATTGGTAACGGTAGGTTGTCGCCAGCTTCAAATGATGAGAAAATCTCATGACCTATGAGATAGGTCCTATTAAAGAAAAGGATTATTCCCGCTTTTCTTTCAATAGCGATTATAACAATGCTTTCGTGGAAAATTGAAAGATTTCAGATATTACTAAAGAATGAGCTGGGGGACTCATGTCATTCAATTTTCCGAGCGGATATTACAACGATAGAGATTTAAAAAGATGAGAAAAATGCTGTCAGGAGGATTGGGTATCTGAGGAAGTGAATGATTAAGTGGCAAATTATGGACATAAAAGGCAATTTAATGAATAAAGGAATTTCATTACAATGAAGGTCATCTCCATCCAAGTGATTGCAACTTCAAAAATACTATTAGACTTTCTAAGAACTATGTAATTGTTTTTTTAATCAAAAGGACACGGCTTAGCATCTTCAATACATTTCATCTGTATTGCTGTGAGGTTTTACTAATTTGTCTGTTTAATCTTTTTAAAAAAAAACAATGGTTTGTGCTCACACTGCTTGTAAAACTACAGCCTCCTGTTATCTTTCTTTCTTAGAATCTTAGATTACACAGTCACACTTCAATAAACAAACATACCGAAAACAGGTGACCAGAAATGGGGGTATCTCACAGTAATCTAAAAGGAATGCATATCACCCCTGCCTATTCTCGGAACTTAGACATACACCATTCTACCCTGAAGAAGATATTCTATTTGAGGTCAAAACATTGGAAAGGACTTGTTAACCTCTTCGATCAAACCTGATTTTACAATATTCAAGTCCATGGCTCCAAATCGGGTCATATCATCCTTGAAAGTGAACTTTTTGAAGGTTATTGTTTTATGATTGTATAGATTTATGGGCCAATGCCATCCATGTTTAACCTTTCTTCTGCAATATGCAGTATCTACATTATTGTATTATGTATATTATTTCACCATTTCACCATTAGTGGGTAATACTAATAAAACGAATATTAATGATCTGGTCTGCATCAAAACATTTCATCAATTTTGACAGAGTAACGATAATGAACTTTGTAATAATAGCAATTTCAAGTTCATGAATATAACCATTCCTATAAAAAGCAATAAAGTATAATTTTCTGGAGATTGAATGATGAACATCTGGATTGAACACAAGACTGACACAAATTTCTAATTTAATAGTATACGAATATACTATACAAGCCATGTTTTACTAAGCAGTTCCATTTGACAATCTACAGTAATCAGAAAACACATTGCCAGAATCATTTCCTGATTATTATATAAATTTGTATGAATATATATATATATATATAAAATAGTGCCAATGGCACGGCAGTACAAATGTAAAGTTTCTGATATGTACACACAGACATTTTGCCATGAACCTCACTTCAGTTGTGCTAAAAACACCAACTGTATACCACCATATTAGATTATTTCTCAATGTTCATGGGTGAAATCTTGTTAAAATACAGTTTCCTTTATATCTAATGAGCAATTTTTGGGGACCTTCAGTGAAATTTCCATGCTTATTAAATAAATTGATTGGATTGATTCATAAAAACTAGGTTATTAGAGCTTACAAGGATAATAATAGTGTCTGGAAATCTTTTAGACATCATGCTGGCATCAACATTTGGTGTGTGAATGTAAAAGAACTCATTGGTAGACAGACACCTACTGAGATTTTTTGCAACTCAAACTTGTATAAACTAATTTCCTAAAATTCTTGCATACTACCCTTTCAGCCAACTCTTAATTACTTTCCTGCTAACATTGAGTTCAACACACATCATGTAATTATATTTCTATGCCAAATCATTAGTATGAGAGCTCACATTGTTCACACAGACCAGTGTATATTAAGTCTTTACAATACCAAGGGATGTAACGGTGAGTGGAGACAATGGAGATAAACAGCGCCACCTACAGGTTATTCATTGGAATTACATGTAATCCCTGATATTACAAAGATGATTAATTCCATAGTTTGAGTATTATTAGCCTATTTGTCATCCAAACTGGGCCTTCTCAGATGCTATCAGTTGTGGCGTTATTTGATGTTGAGGGTTACACCTAATGTTAGGTGACCATACAAGGAGCATTCCCTCTAGGGTCTGGATAACTTTAAACACTACATTATTTGTGTTTTCAAATAATGTGACAAATTATTTCATTACTATAGTTATTGATTCATGTTTACCCATTGGAATTACACTTCACTTCCCATGATGCACCATTCAAAATGGTGTTTTCAAAAGTTTCCTATTCTAGATAACTTTTAAGAACTGCAAATGCAGAAAATAATTTCTTATTGTTAACCACTAGCTACTACCTGGTTTATATTTCCATGGACAAAACATAGCGTTAAGGACTTGCCATACACGCATACTGTTTTACTTTCAATATTAGAATTACATCCATGCATGCATGGATTCAAGATTGTGATGAATTTGTTTGATATTGATCCCTACAGTACCAACTTACACAACTCTACTAAATATATAACACAGTATTTATATTTGAAACAAACCATTTCAGACAATAGCATTTGTTTAAATACCACATTGAGAATTACCAAATCATAGACACGCACTTGCACCCAAATGCACACAAATGCAGACACGCGCACACACATGCACGCATGCACTCATTCATGCACGCACGCACATGCACACGCACATGCACACACACACACACACACACACACACACACACACACACACACACACACACACACACACACACACACACACACACACACACACACACACACACACACACACACACACAAATCAAAATCTTTACTGAGTTAAACCATAACACAGAGTAACTGGGCCTTAGAATTATGTCTTGAACACTTATTACAAGATAAATAGTCAGTTATTCATTTTAAAGCAAAAGATTAATGTCCTTACCTGATTATGAAGTCGTTGGTATAGATTGATAAGTTTCTTAGTTGACCAACTGAATAACTGTAAGAGTTGCATCACGTGTTCCTGTTGAAATATACACAGCATTCAGTGACAAATGTTAATAGTTCTGAAGAACAGCAACAAATGTTTTCAAGAAAGATTATTATCAGACATCCTTAAATCTATAAATAAGCCATTTATATTAAATTCAACCGAGAGTGGTATTTATAAAAATTTGACCAAACTAACTCATCTTGGACATAAGGTGTGTTCAGACTTGAAAATTTAGAACACCACTTGTCCCCAAAATATTTCTCAGAAATGAACAATTTGGCTACAGGGCAGTACTAAGGGATGATCGCACCATGGCAAACAAGCTTAATAAACAAACTCCCTTCGATTAGGACAAAAACCCCTCCCCTAAATGTACATTCACAAGAGCGACATCGATACATTTATACATGATGTAAACCATGATGCTAAATGCAGTGGTCACACCACTACGATCGATGCAATGTAAAAACATGATGGTAAACACATTAAAATACTACCCAGCACTGTATATCACATTAGAAGTAAATTTTAATCAACTTATCAACATCTCAGTAGTAAATACAGAACCTGTTATCATTGACAGCATGAAATTTTTGAAATTTGGCTAGAAGTGCGAAAATGAAGTTGAGCAATCACATTGATGCCAGACTTCCTCTCCCCCTAAACGATGAGCTTGTGTGATATTGTGCAATCGTCCCTAAACTGTACAGTACATTAATAACAGTTAACGCATTGGTCAACAACAGTTTAGGCTCAATCTGTTCTGCCTATTAGGTGATGATACTGACTGGAAAATTGATCACTTGAGACTTTGGTTTGGGTAATGAAACACATTCATACTTATCAGTATTGGTGAACAGAAATCTATATCTAGACATGTCTGAACCCCCTTGTGGCTTAAAGAATGTGTAAGTGTAGGTCTGTACAGCTGAAAAGTTCACATGTAATTTGTAAACACATACATTTTGTGACTCGTATGCACAAAAAATAATTTGGTTTTTACTACAGTATATTCAAAATAGCATACATCTCATGAAATCAGCCAAATCAAATCATATTCAGCGCATCATCACCACTCCCAGTGTTCTCACCCCGCTATACATTGTATATCACGTATGACTGCATGTTAATGCTGGTTTTCCTTAACACCTACATTGATGACAAATATGAAAAGTCAGGGCTCGAAATTAACAGGAGTCTTGTGTCCACAAACTAATTCTTGCCACCATAATTTGCAGCTGGTATCCAACTCAGGTTACCACTGATTATGCAATGATTTAAAAGAAGCAAGATTTACAGAAATGAAAGCATTTTAATAACACATATATGTCCAATAGAGGAACTCTGTTTTCATTTCAGGAATATGGGACTACTGGTCACCATCCTTGGGCTACCACTTTCTGAAATTGATAGCCCACTTGGACTACCATAGCAAAAAATTAATTTCAAGCCTTGAAAGTGAACTACTAAAAGACTACTTACTGCTGGTGGTATCAGTTGATCAATGGATAGCCCTTGGTCTCCATCATGGATGAATTCTATCATAAACTGGAGATAAGATGCAAAAAGATACAGTTAGTTACATCTCATACATCTAAAAAAAAAAAGTTTGAACTTATTTCTAATTATTTTGTAATCTGAAATATATGTACAAAATAAAGAGTACTTACTGACAAAGCTTGTAACAAAAGCATTGCTTTACTCTCAGCTCTTTCATGGAACCTCTTCAGTTTGTATGCTTCTTCTTCAAAGTCCTGTCGGAGAGAGGAGAGAGAGAGAGAGAGAGAGAGAGAGAGAGAGAGAGAGAGAGAGAGAGAGAGAGAGAGAGAGAAAGTGTGTGTGTGTTTTAGCAAACTTTCGCTCAATCTGCAATTCTGATTTTACAAAGAACACCAAGCAAACACTAAATCCATCAAAATGATAAACAGAAACACAGTATGTATATTTCAAAGACTGTAATTTCCCAAACACATGCAGAGTTTATTCAATAGAGGGATATATCGATCGTACAGGGTATGACGATTCAAACCTGATGATTCAATAGAGGGATATATCGTACAGGGTATGACATTTACACAATTGAGATTTCATCATGGGGTCGGCACATGGATGTTGTGTTTCATTCCTGTACTAATGATGTAAGAATAGGGATACATATGTTTGTAGTGCATTGTTCATTTGTCTGCTGTATGTGTCTATCATGTGTAATTCAAATATCTGTCATGTGTCATTCATCTATCTGCCATGTGTCTATCATGTGTCATTCATCTATCTGCCATGTGTCTATCATGTATCATTCATCTATCTGTCATGTGTCTATCATGTGTAATTCAAATATCTGCCATGTGTCTATCATGTATCATTCATCTATCTGTCATGTGTCTATCATGTGTCATTCATCTATCTGTCATGTGTCTATCATGTGTTTTCCATGCAATGTACAAGTGAACGTGACTTACCTCAGTGATGAAGTACCACAAGACAAGATGTACTCTACTGTAACATTCTGGATAGAGCCATTGTTTGAGGGCCTTTAGGTAGTTGGTAAGAAAGACAGTTAATGGTTGAAGACGTCTCTCAATAGAGTAACCTTCCATATCAAGCTCTATGAGTAACTGCAAACCTTGCTTAAAAAATAAGTTCATCTGAAAAAACAAAATGAAGGATACAAACAAAGGCATGTCAGTATAAAGTACAGTGAGAGTGTATAGACAGAGAAGATACATTCGGCTCATTTCTCCATAAGCCATTACACATTTAATATATCTTCCACATATTTTTTGGACGCATTACTACTCCTATGAGAATATATTTAGTGAGTTATTTTCCTTCACATCATTCAATTTGAGACTAGATTTGTAATACCTACACCAGTTTCTGATATACAAAGCTCACATTATAATGTTGAAGGTGAATCTACATGACATTGTACATTCAAAACCTGACCATAAGATTCTACATGTTTCTGTACTCATGCATAACAAACAGTTTTTGAAGCACGTACAACAACGTGTATTGTGGTAAACTTTTTTCATCCAAGATGGCAGTTTGTCTTCCTATCTAATATACTACTTATTAGACTCTATAACAGCTAGACTGTAAGACTGCCCTCTACCTTCTGTGCAAGGAGATTAATAAGGCTATCTTTGACATAGTTGAGGTGTAATTCACAGTGCCCAAATACAATTCCTCTCAATGGTTCCTTCTCTTGATATCCCCTCTGACTACTTTCATCTTCCAAGGCATGGGTTTCCTCACTGCTGTGTCTCTCAGTTGTAGGACTGATTTGGTCTGTTTTACTGGCTGTAGTGTTAGTGCTACTGGGCCGACTATTGGATGTTGCACTGTCAGCTGATGAAAAACAGTCGGAGACTGATCTTGGTATTGTGGATGCATCACCAACCATTACAAAGTCTACTAAAATCAGGAATAAAAAGAAGAGAAAACGTGACCTTAATATCGAGTGATAACAATACAATATATGCATTATGGCCTCTAGATCAATGCAAGTCATCAAAAGCGTCCCAGTGTGTCCTCTATTGATAGCCAAATTTTGTTGTTGGAGTCAAAATGAGCTTGCGAGTCACCACATAGTAAGAGATAAGGGAACACCAAATTTTGGTGTGTCACTTAAAATTGTGTGCGTCAGTGGCGTGTCAAATTGGATTAGAGGGCACACTGTGTAAGACTGCCCTCTACCTTCTGTGCAAGGAGGCTATCTTTGACATAGTTACTGCCCTCAGTGTCACAATTTAGACCACGGACCCTGAAATATAACTGTGGGGGCCTATGTTAAGACTTTTGTGTTTACATGATGATGCAGAAGCCAGGAAAAAAGGTAACAACTATCATTTACTTCATATTACTTTGAGAATTGTTATAGTTTATGAAAAAGTGGTTTGGAAATTTAAAAAAAATTCTAAAGAATGTGAGATTTGACAAGCTAAATGTATATACTTTGATTTCATAGTAACTGCCTGTACTTATGTATTTAAGTGTACAGCTGTTAGTATTCTGTATTTATTCAATTCAACACTTTTAGAAATTTCAGTTCTTGCATTTTAAGGTGAAATGTGCTCCTCAAGTTGTTTTGGATGAAGTTAATTTAAAGATGACGTGAAGATTATCGAAGATAGTTGTATTGTTTCATGGATTTTATTTGAAAGCAGTCTCCCAGTCAAGTATTTATCACATAACAAAATAACCCCCTCCCCCCTTTCTGACGTGCCCTTTAATGAATTATGTCACTTACCATCAATGGGAGGGTTCTTGTCTAGCTGTTCTGGAAGTTCATCATTATTGTCATACAGTGGTACGGCTTGAGATAAAATACTTTGGAAGACTGGAATTAGATCAACCAACCCAGCTACATTGTTGATACGTGTACACATCTACAAAGGAACACAAAAATATCGAATCATTAGAATAAATAACACAAAAGTCTTGTTCATGTTCTATGGGTTTATCCTTGCTTGTTTTTTAATCAAAATTCATTTCTAGTATAAAGTGCTTCTATTTGTTTTTTGTGACGTGCAGTGTTCTCTCTTTGAACAAAGTTTTAACAGGGTTATTATTAAAACCCTCTTGTAATTTCTGTGTCACTAGGACAATGCAATTGATTTATGTGTAAATGGTATCACTATGGTTACAGGACATAAGATTCTCCCTTCCTGGTCTCTAACCAGCAAGTAAAGGTTTTAGTTACTGATCTGTACACCCTCCTGTGGTACCAATGGCCCTCCAAAACCTATGCTTAGATTTTCAATTAAATGACATACCATTTACATTGAACACCCCCCCCCCCCCATCAATACTTTGATTGCTTAACGTACTCCTTCCCCTCCATTGTCGAACCCCCCCCCCCCCCCACCCCATCAAGAGCTGGTAGTTACCACCCAAGAATCACATTCAAATGGATCATTGTGATATAACAAAGAGATTCCTGGAAACATACTAACAGTACTACCCCCACCCCCACCCCCTTTCATTATCAAAACATGAAAGTCTTGACTTACATCCTGAGTTACAGGTTCAAAGCTATCACATAAGTACTGGGACTCCCTAGAAACATACTGGTAGCAGTCTCCAATGCCAGCTGACATGTGACGACATCCCCACAGACGATTGGATTTCCTCTCCCACCTCATATGCTGTAACAACTGAAATATAGAAAGTTTGAAATGAGGTGACGTTTGAAATATACATAGTTTGAAATGAGATATACATAGTTTGAAATGAGGTGACGTTTGAAATATACAAAGTTTGAAATGAGATATACATAGTTTGAATTGAGATGACGTTTGAAATATACAAAGTTTGAAATGAGATGACGTTTGAAATGTACAAAATAAAAAAAAATAAGTTTTTAAAACTTAGAACAAGTTGTTGTTTGTTGTTATGAGTACACAATGCAGGATTTCATCAAAATCTTGGTAAAGAGTGCCAACCCTGGTACTATTAAAATTGTGATATTGCCCTCGCTGGCATGTGTTATTATTTAACTATAATCACAACAAACAAATTTCAACAGCAAAATAGCCAGGTCTCTAGCCATCAAGATGCACGAGAAACAAAAGCATATGTGTTTTTGTCAAAAGAGGGCGCTATAGTAAATCATGTTGTTTGGCACTACATCCTTTTTTTGTAATGCAACTGATTACTTTGAAGCTTATAGAAATACAAGATTAGCAGAAAATAACAGCATAGTACATGATGATCAAAAGAACTGTGTTTCTCACCTGTCGTCCGAGGAGCTGCATAGCAACTTTCCTTGGAACTGCACACAGATCCATACCCAACATGTTATCAGCATAGTTGCATAGTGTACTGGAGAAGGCCTAAGTAAATGAACAAAATTGAGATACACCACATCAATGGCACATGTACTTAAAGGTACAAACACTTTATGATAGTTCAGTCCTTAGAGAATATTAAATCATCAACATTACTCTTTTACAAAGGTGGAAGTAAGATGGAGTGTATCACATGATTGACATTTAATGAAAGAAACCATATCATACACACACACACACACACACACACACACACACACACACACACACATCGGTAGTAAAAGAAATGATATCATATGGACATGGTAGTTAAAAGAAAGAACACCATAGGTACATGATAGTAAAAGAAGCGATATCATATGTACATGGTAGTGAAGAAACGATATATGTACATGGTAGTGAAGAAACAATATCATATGTACATGGTAGTCAAAGAAACAATACCATATGTACATGGTAGTCAAAGAAACAATACCATATGTACATGGTAGTCAAAGAAACGATATCATATGTACATGGTAGTCAAAGAAACGACACCATATGTACATGGTAGTCAAAGAAACGACATCATATGTACATGGTAGTCAAAGAAACGATATCATATGTACACGGTAGGAAAAGAAACAATACCATATGTACATGGTAGTAAAAGAAACAATATCGTATGTACATGGTAGTAAAGAAACGATATCATATGTACATGGTAGTCAAAGAAACAATACCATATGTACAAGGTAGTAAAAGAAACAATACCATATGTACATGGTAGTAAAAGAAACGATATCATATGTACATGGTAGTAAAAGAAACGATATCATATGTACATGGTAGTCAAAGAAACAATACCATATGTACAAGGTAGTAAAAGAAACAATACCATATGTACATGGTAGTAAAAGAAACAATACCATATGTACATGGTAGTAAAAGAAACGATATCATATGTACATGGTAGTAAAAGAAACGATACCATATGTACATGGTAGTAAAAGAAACGATATCGTATGTACATGTAGTAAAAGAAACGATACCGTATGTACATGTAGTAAAAGAAACGATATCATATGGACATGGTAGTCAAAGAAACAATACCATATGTACATGGTAGTAAAGGAAACAATATCGTATGTACATGGTAGTAAAGAAACGATATCATACGTACATGGTAGTAAAAGAAACGATATCATATGTACACGGTAGTAAAAGAAACGATATCATATGTACATGGTCCAGTTAATACAGACAATATCATAGTATTGCCTGACTTATCTCTCTATTGTAAATGAATGTAGCTAGTACACTTTAGTTGAGCACTTCACATTTTTTGAAGTGAGAAATAAATGTTGTTTCTGAATGCCAGCAGAGTTTCCACAATTAGTTCAGGAGATGTAATACAACATATATCTATTTCATCTACATTGAGTACTTACTAATTACTTGTTTCTACCAGTTTTCATAACACTAACAGAGGCCAGTAAAAGTTGACGAAATTCTTACCTGTAGCATTCTGTCATAGAACTCTTGACCAGCTTTCATCTTCTGCTTGTTAATGGTTTCCATGGCAACTCTATGTACATCACTTACTCTGCCATTCAACACACAGACTTCAGAGCATTCATGAATAGGTGATAGCAGTTCATTCATGGTTGTTAGAAATGACGACAGTCTCTTGACGATACAAATGATGTCAATCAGAGACCCAGACACGGGAAGTACTTTCTCACTGTCATCTTCGTCTTCTTCTGTGATTGCATCAGACACTTCAACAGATGAGTGCACACTTTCATTTGGTTCAATCGGTTGAAAAGCAGTATCTATAGTAGGCTGTGATGGTTCCTCCATTTGTGTAGGGACACTGTGTTCTATGTTGTACCGTGTGACACTGGCAGAGGCATTCTCCCTGTCCTGATTAACAGGACATAGTGTTGATTTCAAACAGCTTTCATCACTTTCAGCATTGGCAGAAATTGCAGCTAATTCTTCATTTTCGTCATCTCCAAGATCTAAATTTCTTTCCTTACAGATCACTGGGGTAATCTTGATAAAATGTGCTTCTGTCAGTTCATCCAAAGTACTGACAACAGAAGTTTGTACTTCATGTGTAACAACATCTTCTTCTTTTCTTTCTCTTTGAGTTGTCACTCCCTCTTCACCTCCTGGGTCATCTCTTTGCAAGAGTTTCCCATCTTCATTCTTTGATGTATCTCTCTGAGTTGTCACTCCCTCTTCACCTCCTGGGTCATCTCTTTGCAAGAGTTTCCCATCTTCATTCTTTGATGTACCTCTCTGAGTTGTCACTCCCTCTTCACCTCCTGGGTCATCTCTTTGCGAGTTTTCCTCATCTTCATTCTTTGATGTATCTCTCCGAGTTGTCACTCCCTCTACACCTCCTGGGTCATCTCTTTGTGAGTTTTCCTCATCTTCATTCTTTGTTTTGTCTCTTTGAGTTGTCAATCCCTCTTCACCTCTTGGGTCATCTCTTTGAGTTGTTTCTCCATCTTTATTTCCTGGGTCATCTCTTTGTGAGGTTTTCCCATCTTCATTCTCTGTTCCATCTCTCATAGTAGTTCTTCTCTCTTCATCCATTGTTTCATCCCTATGAATGGTCTCCCCCTCATTCTCTCCTGATTCATCTCCATGAATGCTTCCCCCTTCTTCATCTATTGTTTCCCCTCTATGAGTGTCTTTTTCATCTCCCTCTATCACTTCATCTTTATGAGAGGATTTTTCTTCTTCATACATGTCTTCTCTTTGAGTTATCATTTCTGCATTCTTAATACCATCTTTGGGAATGATCCTGTCTTCATCACTCACCATTTCATCGCTGGCAGTCGTTTTTCCTTCTCCATCCATTGTTCCATCTCTTTGTGATGCTCTCCCCTCGTCGTCCACTGTTTCTGCAGTCTCTGTCATTGTACCTACTGCAGGTGTTACTTGCGTTTCACTCCTAATAGGATTTTGTTCTTCCATCACATTTTCATCTCTATCTGTTTTTGTAATTTCTTTTGTAACATTTTCTGTGACATCAGCCACTACATTCTCCTTGTCTACAATTTCATCATTGTCACTCGTCCGTTTGCTAATGTCCATCATGTCATCGCTGTCTCCATCATCCTCTGTAGTAGTCTTCAGAGTTTCACAACCTGATTCAACTTTGACCCTGGATGAGTCATCATTGACCTTTGACACAGGTTCTCTGTGACTGAGGACCGAGTCTGCAGATTCTGATACGTATCCACAACTGTGACTGCCGTCACTGCTAGGATATGCAGTACTTATGACATCTTGTTTTGAAGAACTTGTTTCAACTTTTTCTGTCAAATTTACCTCGGGTGTATTTGCCACTACTTTAGGGTGTTTGCTTGCAAACGATAATATTTGTTCATCTTCAGAAGTTTGATGTCCTTCAGGTATAGTTTGAATTTTTGGCAATCTTGTAGGAACTATCCTTGTTGCGCTGAACTTATAGTCTTCATTTATGGTGAATGGTTCGCTATCAATTGCAGAAAACTGACTAGGTGAAGCTTCAGGAGTCACATGATCATCACCATTGTTGTCATGGTAATGAATGGTAGCAGTTGTAGTCACATGACTGGAAAGACTCTTTTGATAGGTTTGCTGTGTTTGACCATTGTTTTGATTGGTTAGAATGGGTGAGGTGAGTTCACCAACAGATTTTGGAGATGAGATACTCTCAACTTTCTCTCTGAGTGGTCTATCTTGTAGAACCTGTAGAAAGGATAAAGAGTCCGTAGCACTATACAATGGTCCAACACATCTATTCTAAACATTACGAGTTTAAACAAATGTCTTCAACTTTCACACATCCATCTTTACACAAATTGGACACACGTCTATTGGTTGGACAATACATTATTTGATTATAGATTTTTATAAACTCTAAAAAAATTAAGTGAATTCTTTGAATCGGTTATACTATTTTTATTGATGGTTGTGAGTTCTATTTGCTGGTCTTTATAAAACAAAAATTAACAGAGAATATTCTTCCATTTTGAAATTAAATCTGATTGTAGATTCATCTGTTTTGCCAAAGTAAAATTCCACATAATTTGGGCAGATTTGACATCACATTCTTTCCTCTAGCTTGTTGTAGCATTAATTTTTACAACTCTGAATATGACCATACAATTGTAATAATGCTAAAGATTCAAGCAGAAACACTGAAAAAGTACCAGACATTGCATGTATACCTTGTCTGTTATCATTGGAGATCCTGGCGTCATATTGCCTGACGAGGGCACACTACTGAATGCGGATCCTTCGGATGGATTGAGTTGGATACCAGTTGGACCAAAACGGCCATACTCTTGGGTTGATGATGACAAAGGACAGTCTTCAAGTTCTGATGGCAGTGCTAAGGTCTCAAACTGCAAAGAAAAACAGACAGAATCTTGTCTTAAAAACAAAATGCTTTATTATAATACTCGTAATTTATTCATGAACCTTTGTAACAATACATAAGGAAATGTACATAACAGATTGATTGAGAAATAGACAAAATAAATATAGTTATTTCTTTCCTCCTACAAACCCTTGATAACACTTTTTGTAGTTTGGGATGTACGTCTTCTTCCAAGTTATACAAGTGAGATGTTAACAACTACACGTACAGACAAGAAGTCAGTGTGTTTGCCAAGGTTGACGATCCCGGTAACAGAAAAGGAGAAAGGAGTAAAATGGCAGTGTTTCCCCATAGAGTCTATGGTAATATTGTTTGGGAACCCAGGTAAAATATCATGGACACACAGGTAGATTTCCCCTACTTACCACCCTTAGCAAAAACACTGTGTTGGGTTTATTACATGCAGAGTTATATTACAGTTAGTCAGCTTATGCCATTACTACTGGTAAAATTGACTAAATTTATCACATTTATAAAGAAACTGAATGGCAAGAAAAAAAACATGAGACCATATGACTTTCAGCTCTACTGGAAATCAGACATCAGCCTACAAGTCTGGCTTGCAAATATTGGGTTAATGATAGACAATGCTGATGGATTAAAAAAGTAATAATGTATTTCAACCCATATTGCTTCAGAGGAAATTTTGCAGTTTCCTGTCCCTATTTCTCTTCAACTCTCTATGCTAGCATTTATTTACTTAATTTTAGAGTTAATTGAATATCAACATTCCCGCCTACAATTGATCAAGGAAGTTGTTCACATCAATTACAGGAGAAACGTTAGCAACAATCTCTTGGATTCAATAATCGCCATGTGCGGCCGTCTATCGCTAATCATTATACAATGGCTTGTTTGTTTGCATGTGTCATATCCTTTATACAGAGTACAGAGGGAGCACATTAATCTTAATTAGCAACGTAATGCATTTATCTATGAGAGACAGGATTTTAGCACAATAAGTTAAACTCATTACAGCAAACTTAGTCTAGTCCTACACATGCTATGATCATCTCCAGGGTTGTCACTACTCGTTGACCCCTTAGATCACTCGTATTTTCCTTGGCTGAACAAAGGAAAATATTGTGGAATAATATCTAAGTACACTATATATGTTGTGTGTACGCCACTGGGCTCAGACTCTTATAGTAAACCCTCATCCGTGAAACAAATCAGAAATATGTAGCATATTGTACATGTACACAGTTATCTTACACACTGGGTTATGTCTGTCAGTGTGTAATTATATAATTATATCTGTTATGCTGACAGTAAATTTCAATGATTGTGTAAGCTAGTGCTCCTTTTGCATGACTTGTAGGCGCTGCTTATATCTTTCACTGTCAGATATGTTGATAATTGATAAAATCGAACGTGTACAGCAGAAATTTATTAAATTTTTATGTTTTAAATCAAATGTGCAATATACTTCAATAGATTACGATTCACTATGTGGTGAGTGTGCCCTCAAAGTCAATTTGATGCGCCACTGACGCACACAATTTCTAGTGACGCACCAAAATTTCGTTTTTCCCCTATCTCTTACTATGTGGTGACTCACAAGAAATACCAGTTTTTCTCATTTTGACTCACAACAACAAAATTTGACTATTGTTAGAGGGCACACTGAAGCACTGTATTAGGTATAATGATACAACATTACAACCATACATCAGTGGCTTTAATATTTCATTACAACGTTTTAATATTTCAATACAACACTTTCATGTTCACTATACCCCAAGGGGGCAAATCAATCCAGGTGTACGTGTGGACATTGATAATTTCTGTAAACTGAAGGGAAGTGTGGCCACCAAATGAGTCTCCTGAGTGAACACCACATTTTGAATAACATACACATCATTGAATCATGGCTCAAAACATGTCAGGCTTCAAAGAATGTCTAATTAACAATGGAATCAAAATCTGTCAATCAAAAGTCGACCACTTCGAGATTTGTTGCTATATGATATATCCTTCAAGGTATATCTCACGGAGTGCTAAAAAAAAGTTGAAGGCGTGAGAGTAAAGCAAACACC
The DNA here is from genome assembly GCF_964340395.1 of Glandiceps talaboti. Taxonomy (NCBI): domain Eukaryota; kingdom Metazoa; phylum Hemichordata; class Enteropneusta; family Spengelidae; genus Glandiceps; species Glandiceps talaboti. Next base: position 14,198,334 of record NC_135563.1, on the reverse strand, counting down.
TCCCCACCTAGCACTCTCTACGACGTCATTAAACCAAGTATCATGTGATAGGTTGGATAGCATCTTATTATACTGGAAAAAAAAACTGAAACCAGACACTGACTTGTTTCAATTGAAACAACTCGTTCAGAATACTGCAAGTACTGGATTGACGCACAACGATACAACTACGAATACCTCAATACAACAACAACCAAGGTATGGCACTTTCTTCTTTTGTTTCTTCTTAATTCAATCAAACACAAGCCTTTTTATTTGAAGTTTAGCTCGCAAACATAATCTCTGGTATCATCCATTCAACCATTTACATAAAATCTTTTTTTTTTAAAAACAAAACGCAAAATATTTATCTGCTGATTATCAAAAACCAATTTCATTCCTATTTACTCATACTGTAGTAAAAGATATGCAGTCCCTAGATCATGTGCAAGTTTTCTTTCTGAATAAGGCCTAAAAAGAATTGTGTGGTTCCGATCATTGTCAATTTTAGAAAAGGTGGGGTATTAGATTTTAATTTTTTTAATTTTTCATGTGTGAGTGTCTAGTTCAGGTAGTTATGTTTTCCATTGTTTTCCATAAAGTCTCTGTGTTAATGGTTTCTTCCCATCAGATGTACAGCCATTACAGATTGGAAGAACAATTTTATATTGTCTTTTTAACTTGGTGTCAGTTTCCACATTTTCACTATTTCTTGCGAGACTTCACAATTTTTGCAATTTTTTTTCTCAAATGTGTTACAAAAAGTTTAGGGTCGTCAGTGAAAATTAGGAGGGGTTGGGTAGCCTAATTGGTAAACATGCAATTCCCCTAGGTGGCAGACAAAGTATATAGACTGGGGTCAGATGCTTGGGCTATTTTGTTTGTTTGTTTGTTTGTTTATTTGAGAACAACAAATCATTCTGTTAATAGCACCGGGCCTTCGGCCCTCGATATCAGTATGCGATTATAGTAGTATTGGATCTGAGCACGGCAATGACTTAAGTTTACTTAAAACGTAGGGAAAAAAGGCGCGAACGACTGTCGACAGTCTATTCTACTCACAATGAAAACATTTTTGGAAGCACATCACAAATTTTTGCTGACTCGTCAGCAATGTCAGGTGCAAACCACAGTGGGCTGTTTTCACATGTCTGGGAAGAAACATGTGAAACTGGCCCGAGTGATATACAGCTTGGATCTATATGCCGATATCAAAGTTTAGATTGAGCTTCCCTTGGTGGTTACTTATCGCTATCTTCAACCTGCATTTACTGTATAAATGTCAACTGGTGATATATCAGTGAAAATTTTGGATTACCTCACAAAATATTTGTTTTGACTACACGAATAGGAATTTTCAATTGTACCCTGACCATTCACTCTTACATGACCATACTTATCTACAACTACACGACTTAATTTGAGACAGTAATTTGTTTCAACCAATCAATTTCTCTATGAGTTCCTCCTAGTAATTGGATTTTTGAGAATATTGATTATAATGACATTGAAAGTCACATCATGTGTCAGTAGATAAGTGAATATCACTAAAAAACTAGAAAATCACAAATAATGAAAGCAGTTCAAACTTATACCTTTTTTGCTTTGACAGATAACATCTGGCCGTAGAATCTAAGAAAATATTCGGCATCTATCATCACCTTATGCAGCAACCACTATGGAGATGACACATAACATCAACCTTACAACATCTGTGAATATTATCCTCCGGAATGAAACAAACATGACAACTGATTGGACAAACCAGACCACCACTCAGACAAACCTGACCACTGATTGGAGCCTGACTGATGAACATGCAACTGTCAATCACAGCGATCCTTATGAAACAACCAGTAATGAATTCTCAGCTACAGGAAGAGTAGTTGCATCATGCATTTTAATTATCATCATTGTTGGAACTTTCAGTAATGTGTTGCTTATTTTAGCTTTTACAATTTGTCAAAAACTTCGTTCTCCAATGAACACTTTGCTTGTAACGTTAGGATGTGTGGATTTGATAGCACTTCTTGTTGCCGCCCCATTGCATTCTTTCACTGTTCTGTTCAGTCTTCAAGAATTTAAGAACACATACTGCATTTTTCTCAGAATAGTTGAAAACACAACTTCTCTCCAGTATCAAATACTTACTGTGATAATCACATACTGCCATTACATCAAAATCACCAAAAGTAACGAAGTTTTCCAGACTAAATTTTCACCAAAACGGGTAGCACTCACCATAGTTATTATCATCATTTTGCCGACAATCTTACATGTTGTCGTTTATATGCTCAATTTGCGGAGCTGGTACTTCAGTAAAGCTATTGGTATTTGTCAGGTTTCCACAGAAAACAGAAGCACAAGATTTGTAATCAGCAGTGTTCCTTTTATTGTTTTCTTTCTGGTAATCAGTTTATACACAAAAACATACATTTATGTCAGAAAAATATCAATGGCTGTGGCGCCATTGCCCAGTGAACAACCAATCGCAGACACATTACCAAGTTCAAGTACCAGACATCAAAGTACCAGTGGTCAAAATTCACACCCTGCAGTCATCAAAAGTGTAGGTATAAACAATATGGTAACAGAAAAAGTAAAAACACAGTCATTACTGAATCATTTTGATAGTCTATCTATCACATCTTCAGAAGAGGAAAATAATACCTGCAGTTCTAACACCGACAGAAAGTGGTTCCAACATGTACAATATGAAAAAGGGTTCCCAGGAGAGAGACAGAAACCCGAGCAAATTCACATGAAAGGGTCTGTGACTCCTGTAAACATACCTGGTGCAATTTCAACAGCTTGTGAAGAAAATAATCAACACCAAGTGTTGTCTACACAAAACTCTACTGAGACCAACAACTTACATAGACAATCAACACTTTTTATGCAGCAAGGATGTACGAACAAACAGGCAGTAAAGAAGCAACACACACAATCTCTTCCAAGCAACCACTTCTCAATATCTCCTGATACACAAGTGAGTTTTTACCAGACTGACAATGACTCACTCAGACTGCCATCTCTTCGCAACGAAGAAAGAGCAACATTACCCAGGGGTAGCTTAAGTATATTTTCAATAACCTTAATTGCTGGCAACAATGCAAAAAGATTTCTAAAATCTGCCATCATAATCATCACTGGATATCTCCTTTTATGTGTGCTACCACATACTCTTGTCAATGTAATAGAAATCTCTTTTCAAAACCAGTACACTGATAAGTTATTGAGAGTGGCAGCCATCTTACAAATATGTGCTTATACTATCAATCCGATTCTATACACATGCAAAAACAAAGATTTTGTGATCGTATTCAAAATGATTGTGACTTGTAAATGGTCACGTATACCACACAGAACACAATTTCATTGTTGTCCCCATCTTTGAAACTCACAGAATAGTAGGAATATGCAACAACATAGACAAAAAAGCCACATTGTTTTGGACATCTAAATTGAGAGAAGGCAATGACAAGAAAAAGTACATAACATATTTTGCCTATAATGAAAAATTCACTGTTGTGGATACTTACTCTAAGTGTATATGGAGAGTCCATAATGGGGAACAATTCAGTCCTATGACAACATTGTACATTTTATTGCAGTTACGTCTTTCTTTGGCTTGGAGATTATTACACCATTGTATTCTTACATTGTCAAGTATTAATTAAAGAAACATACAAGAATCACGTCTCCATGTATTATGAAAACACAAGCTATTGTAGATATAGTTTCATTTTAACAACAAATATGGCCACCCTTCAGTGGAAAATCTTATAACCACCATATTAACCCATCCTTAGCTAATGTTATTATATTTAATCTTGGCCATTTGTTAGTATCATCATTTGCAAAAAAAAAATGGCTTGATTTTGATATCTGACCTTGAAAGTCAAGGTCAAGGTCAAATTTAATGATACCTGCAGATAGATAATACCTGGGGTAGGCACTTGAATTGAACCTCTATGTGCCATAATTCCTGAGCTATTGTACAACTAGTTGATTTTTTCTACAAATATGGCCCCTATTCATCCACATTTGACACGGTCACATACTAACAGTTGTGCATATGCCCAGTATGGGTTGTCACATTTGTGCCAAGTTTAAATGACATTTAATAGCCAGTGCATGTCAGAGATAAAGGTTTTAATTCATATTTGACATGGTCACACAACTAACAGTTGTGCATATGCCCAGTACAGTTTGTCACCTTTGTGTCAAGTTTAAATGACATTAGCCAGTGCATGTCAGATATACATCATACAGGTGAATCTGGATGAATGGATGGATGTTAAGAAAACAGACGACATCACATTTTGAACAGAGAAATAAATAAACACTATAAACCAATAACTCTGCATTCTAAACAGTCAATGGACTGATATTTTTTAAAGTCTTCATCGCTAATGGAACCTTACAATGCTACTTCATCATTAGTGGCAAACAGTATAGCAGGTGGTCTTCCACTACAGAATGTGACATGTTTACTAACACCTACACATACACTGTTATTTGTTATACGCTATACAGAGTCTTTTGGAAACAAATATGATTATTATAAGACTATTCATGTTGGATAAAAGTCACACACACACTCAGCAAAACAAGTAACAAAAACAGAGGAAGGTCATTTCAGATCATTAAATTGAAGATGAAACAGGGAGGGAGGCTAAATATATGTAATATTAGTAGTACCAAGGCAGAAATTCGAACTCCCATTGACTCGTAAAGTTGTTCACGTCATCTTAAACTTTAAAGGCCAAGGTTTTAACCCCAGGTTCTTGCATTTTAGTGTTATCCTATCAATGGAGTCATAAAGATTACATATCGGATTGTTTTGAACCAATTTTTTTCTATAAATTCAGCTTTGGCAATCCCCCACTTCTCACACCTAAATGTTCATCTTAATCTTCAGTAACACATAGACATCTTACGGACTCTTGTCAGTCTCAAAGGTCTTCACTAACACATAGACATGTTACGGACTCTTATCACAGTCTTAAAAGCCCATGTTGGATGAGAATTAAAATTTGGATGTAGAAAATAATTGTCTGGCAGAGTTATAGTAAAAATCGGATGAACAAATCAATGATTCGCTGTAATCCTTGTGGCTCCACTGATAAGATAACACTAATTTCAGAACATAGGATCATACCATGGGCCTATATACCAATTTTTAACTCAATCAATATATACCATGACATGTTTGACTATTACATGCTAGCAACAGATGTGTTGCGCTAGCTCTATTTTCCAGCATGATATTGGTCTTTGACATTGTGGATAAAAATACAATATGGTCATACCTTGTCATTTCCCACTGACTGTAGTACCAATGACACCAAGTGTTCTTTCAACACAACCAACCATTTTGATATCTGATGCAGAAAACATTTCCTCCAACTTTGATCTCTGTTGTATGAAGCAAACAAGATATAAATCAGTATGAAAACAACTACTTAGTTCAAATCTTATGACAATGTATCTTAGAAAACCTTTCACTCCAATTGTCAGAAGACAATGCTAACACAGGATCAGATAAAGGGTTATAGCATCATCGAAAGTAAGTGTATTGGGGCGAAAATTATCGTTATCACTGAAATTTGGGGTTTTGAACAAAAAACATCAACAACATGTATATAAAACACACAGTCAATTCCTTTTATTTAAAACTAACCCACCTATCCAAACTTACCATTTTAAAGGTATCATTATCGGGTACATAGAAGTATAGAGTCACACTTAGGCCACACAAAAAAGAGAATTGTTTCTGGTCAGGACATACTGTCTAAAGTGGTGTGACGATGCAATTTTTTTCTCTCTTTTTTCTTCTTTATTCTCAACAAACCTGTCACTGAATCTACTATTTATGGCAGTTACTGTTCTTTTTACTTAGTACTTTAGAGCAAGTGTGTGTGCTTGTACATGATTGACTCTGCAGTTGCCTTCACTGAAGTAGGGAGGGTTATTTTTTGTTTCCCCTCGGATCTGCAAACTGCATTGGCTGGACAAACATAAAAAAAAAGATCGATGCGAGGGTAATTAGGTGATGTGTGCACTTACCAGAAACTATTCTTTTTTCCCCTTATATTATGTATCTTGCTTTTGTTTTATCTAAAGACATAACCCAGTCTGCATAGGGATGAAACAACCTATTACGTCAAAAGTAGGAACATGTCAGCTGGCACACATGACTACATTACATGTACAGTCCTTCATGGGACCACATGACTACAAAGCATTTAGTCCTACACGGGAGGCCCTGAGGTATGATGCCTAGGTATACACACACAACTATTGTTTTGTCATAGCTATATACTTACTCTGGGAGTATGAATGTTGCCCAGTCTGCATCTAGTCGGTTTAATCTGTACGCCAGACTCAACATCATCAAATCAATTTCACCAGTCTCCTAGCCAGTAAACAACAATAAAGTAATAAATAATAATAATAGAGCAACATTATGAATCAAAAATGTTTGACAAAAATAAAAATTGCATGCCAGAGAATTCAGAACATCATTTCAGAAACAAGGGTTATTTGAGAAAACTCAAAGCTGCAGTTCACAGATTGATGGTGAAAGAAAAGAATTTCTGAGACCAACTATGTCATTTTTTCAATCCAAGAGAGGCATTTCAGAAACCAAAGGCTATCTGTATTTCAGAGACTCTAAGCAGCATTTACGAAATGACTAGCATACCAAATCAGCAGCTTTTCAGAGACCATTATCTACAGTTTCAGAGGCCAGGAAATAAATTTCAGAGAATAAGAAATGCATTAATAAGAGAAAATGTTCAAGGGCTGCATTTCTTTAGATCAAAAAATTTGATGGCTTACATCTTCTTGGGTGGCCAGATCACACAACTGCTTCACATCTTCCATAAGAAACTTGTAAAATGCTTTAGCAGCCAACTGCACTACATCGCAATACCTGAAATATACAGTAGTAATGAAATGAATACAAACATGATGCATTTATTTTATCAACGTCAAATGTACCTTGGAAATGAACTGTTGCTGTTACTTTGTAAAAGAAAACTCAAACCAATTCTCAGTTAAAATCAAGACAAACAATCGGGGAGGGGGGGGGGGGGGGGGGTCATATGCAAATATTTAAATACAGATCAAAACATTATCAAAATTAAGCCATTTATAGAATCTAATATGGCCACCGATTACTATGTTAACTTTATGGGAAAATAAAAAATTGCTGATTTCCTTTGAAAACAAGATGGTGGACTCAAAAATTTGAAGAACTTTGATTTTAGGTGAAATTTTTCTCCGAGGCACATTCTACCTGAACATATTAATCCCTGATTTAAACTGATTTTTGGACTACAATTTGCAATGTTGCTTAACCCAGCCAACAAAGTTGACCTTAGCAATGATCATAACTAAAGTACAACTGGGTGAAAATTCATTGTATTTGATTTCCACTTTGTTCACAGACAATAAGCTAAACAGTAAATATCAAATCATCAGTACTAGAAAGCCGGAACTTTGCAATTCTTCTTCTGAAAGAACATTCAATAATACTGTTTTGTCGTATCATGGACATCAAGAAACATTACTATTCCTCTACAGATGATCCTTAAAATGGCTTCAGAAAAAAAATATGTTGATTTGTCCCTATCGCTTATGTTTGGTCACCTTAATGAAATGTGTATAGTTGGACTAATGAGTATCGTAACCATGGATTTTATGAATAGGTAACTTGGTCTACGTATTTTCAAGGTTGCCAATGATGTATCACGACCAGTAGGTTTTCCCACACAGTGATTTATGTACGTCATTCCCTTGGATATTTTTATGTCTGCTAGGAATTAAATGAATGAGATTCAACTCACGGGTGAAAGACCTCCAGGTAGTACTGTCGGTAATTTGTCACTTCATCACGGATATCAAAAAGTAAGATATTAAGCTGAAAAATAAAATTACAGATACATTTCATATTTCTAATATTATATTCGTATTCCACACACCAATATTGTCACATACCCCTTTGTGTTAATATACGTAGTAATGCACTGTATAATTATTAAGCAGTCATGTACAATTCAGGAAATGGTGTAGCATGTTCAAAAACATGTGTTCACTGATATAGTCATTTTGCCTTCTTAGACTTGGACCACTTGTAAAACAAATACACAATGGCTATTACTAGAGGTGTTAAACAATGTCTTAAGTATATACATGGGGGAGTCAGTGACTGAGTGGTTTTAGTTTGTGGAAGCAATGCAAGCATCGCTGTACTAATCATCAGAAACTGTCACCCTTTAATAAAGGTATCAGTCTATCACTGTTTGAAACTTCTATAATTTCTGTTAAGAGTAATCCTTGATTGGACTTTTCAATTAATATTACTCCTACATGTAGTAAATTTTGTGATCATTATTAAGCTTGTTGAAAAATAATATTTCAAGGCATTGTTATTGAATATGGTTGACACTATACCCTTCATGTAAAAATAACTAAAAATGCTTCCAAAATTGAAATGATACCCTGACACATTTTGTGAACTAAACATTAGCCTGGAATGTTGCCATTTTGGCAGCACATCTGTTCACCTCCCCATGGGCCATAGGAGACTCCCCCCTAAAAGCTAGTTTGAGAGGGGATTGCCAACAAAATATGCAATGTGCTAATTCAATTGCGTTTGGAGATGGTTTTTCATAGGTGTCCGGATAGCGGCATTTTCAGATTTGATTGGGTGACCTTAGTGTCAAGTGACATTGACACATCATTTGACGTACTTGAACTACCATACTGATAGAATCATAGCAGTCATTACCGGTCCTCATTCCCAAAGCCCAAGCAAAGAGGATTATGGTGGCGAGAACTCAGTCTATAAACAGAAGAGCGCCCTCACAGGTCACAAGTGAAATTTTACTGTTTATACTGTAATGCATCAGAACACACATTACATTGACATGAACTCATCATAAATGTACAACTATCAAACATTTCCTTATCACACCTATTTTTTGTTAGATTCCAAGATTATTGTTATATATGACGACTCATTACTTACCAGTCTTGGGGACAATGGTGTGGTAAAAGCATTAAGATTCAATTCTGTCGTCGCAATCAGTTTGTGTCTTTCGTAGGCTATAGCAAAACTTTCCTGCAACATAATATTGTTAGAGAAGATTTCTTGTTATTGCAACATGTAGACTTAAAATGACAAAGAGTCACATAAATTTTTTATAATCAGCAGTACAATGCACGTCAAATTTGGAGTAAAATTGATATTAAGTTATGTTACCATGGTGATTTGATATATGACGAAGGAAAATTATAGAGTTCCGAGTATTCATAAGTAATGTTCACTGGTGCTTTACAGATAGTATGGTGATAAATAAGTGCGTTGGATAATGTAAGTGTCATTTCATTAAAGGTTCTGAATTGGTGCTGTATGAATAGAACCGGTAGTAGATTCCAACTGATAAATTAGAAATGTTGGCATTAGTTACATAAAGTGAGATAACATGAAGGTACACAAAACATACAAAGTCTCTTGATGTAGGTTAGCCAGACAGCCTATCTATCCTACCTTGTCTAAAGTAAGGTTTCCATGGTATAAAAAGTAGTTTATGTATAGCTCAGATTGCCTACTTAGCTTTCCATGGTACAAAGTGTAGTCCACGTCTATCTTAGATTCTCTAGCTTTCTATGTTAGTTTACATTACCTGCATGTATTGTTAGCCAGTATTCCATGGTAGTTTACATTAACTGCATGTATTGTTAGCCAGTATTCCATGGTAGTTTACATTAACTGCATGTATTGTTTTAGCCAGTATTCCATGGTAGTTTATGTTACCTGCATGTACTGTTTTAGCCAGTATTCCATGGTAGTTTATGTTACCTGCATGTACTGTTTTAGCCAGTATTCCATGGTAGTTTATGTTACCTGCATGTACTGTTTTAGCCAGTATTCCATGGTAGTTTATGTTACCTGCATGTACTGTTTTAGCCAGTATTCCATGGTAGATTACATTACCTGCATGTACATTGTGTTAGCCAGTATTCCATGTAGGTTACTTTACCTGCATGTATTGTTTTAGCCAGTATTCCATGGTAGTTTACATTACCTGCATGTATAGTGTTAGCCAGTATTCCATGGTAGTTTATGTTACCTGCATGTATTGTGTTAGCCAGTATTCCATGGTAGTTTACATTACCTGCATGTATTGTGTTAGCCAGTATTCCATGGTAGTTTACATTACCTGCATGTACTGTTTTAGCCAGTGTTCAACTGAGTGACCTTTTTGTCCTGATATCCTACTCTTCAGACGTAACACACTTGACAGTAGACAGATCAATGATTCTGTTGACAAAATTTATGGAAAAAAAACAACAAATTCATTGCATGGATTCTGGGTTCATAGTTTGTCATCCCAATGTGGGATTCACTACCAAAATTTTTTTGACTCAGTGAGTACAAATTTTCATTCGTAACTAATTCATTATCTGCTGCGCCATTTTTTGTTGACAGAAAACTAACCATACCTTCTGTATTATTGTAGTCATAAATAGTGCTCATCACACAACCAAGAGTTCTAATCAATAATATATCTATGTTAACCACTAATATACTATAAATTTCACCCAGAAAAGATATACGAAAGCAAACATTTGCATGCAGGTATGCAATGTTTTCGGTATTGACACTGCTGTGAAAATACCATTAGTATGCGCGTGCAGCGGTGCAAGTAACATCTGGTATATATATAATAATAAATATATTAAAATTCATCAGGAGTACATACTATTAAAGTTCCATGCCTCAGCTAAACAGTTGTTCCTATTCAGTAAATATATTTACGTTACAACCAAAACGTTGTTTCCTTGCTCTGGAATTATATTTTGTAGTAGTTCAGAACCCAGTGCATAAATAATTTACCTAGCATATTTCAGCGGAGTCACTCAGCCTTCATCAGCTGTTATTATATACTGTTCAATGATGTAGACTTACAACCACTAGAGGGCAGTGTATACTACTATACATCAAATCATTTGTACAAATTCATGTAATTCTGAACAAGAGGAAGGGGTCAACCGAAGTTGAGCTAACCTAACCTAAATTGGGATGCTGGCATCGCAACCCCAGAGCCTAACCTAAATTAAATCGTATTGCTGAAAGCCATTCATATACCTTGTCTGAAACATGTGACAATAACCAATTGAAGGAGACTTGTGACAAATATGTCTGAGACTGGCTTCCAAGTAAAGCTTTGACTATGTAAGTAGAAATTTTCATTTGTACATCTGATGCTGTATTGCTGAAGGCAATTGCAATGTAACATTGTCACTAAAAATGAAGTCAAATTAATGAGGCGAGACATTCTTACCCAGTCCGTCAGGAGGCTGATTGTCACTAAAGAGACGTTTTATCCTTGTAAGTGAGTTACCACACTGACCATGTAGTAAAGTTACAGTCTGGTTCAGAAGATCAAACTAAACAAACAAAAATAAATAAAGAAAAGTCTTAATAGCCTGCACCAGTGTTAGACAGCAAACTACTGCTAAAGATAAATCAATACATCACTATGCTTAACTCAGTTTCTCTTATTTCATACTATGAGTAATTTCAACTTCAGTTGAAGTAATTTTGTTTTTCTTCTTTGCCAAACTCCTACTATATAATATTCTCCTAAATCCTCCAGTTGTAAAACTAGGCATCTTAATATGAAAAATAGTACTTTAGAAAAAATTTCTTTTGATGATTGAGGAATTTCTATGAAATGGTAGCACATTATAAAACACTGGTTACAAAACCTTCGAAGGTACCTTAGAACCCTGGCAACAAAATTTCATACAATGTTTTTCCTATTTTTGACTGGTTTTATGTTGTTGTGCACTTGGTGAATCATTACATCCTATCTGCATCCTACATGTACATAAGTGACAACTTGTTGACAAGTGAAAGTGGGCTGGATCTTTCATTTATGTTTACGCACAAACACCAAGCTGTGTATTAAAAATACCATCAAAAACCAGCAGACAGATATTTTCAGCTAATCAGATGAATAGAACCAATACCAGTTAAGGTTAGGTATACTTTTCAAAGTGAACTAATAACAAATATTGACTAGTTACTGCTATGGGGTCAAAAGCTTACCTCACTCCTTGTCATAATAAGTCTTGTTCTTTGTTGTGATTGTGATTGTACAAGGTGAAATATTCTATCCAATGTCTTGGTGATATGTTTAATCAAACCAACTTCATTTTCAAAATTACTGCAGAAGGAAAGACACAAAGGATTATTCCACATATGTTGAAATCCTTTACATACTATAAGATTCTATACATAGTTTTATAGCTGGTCTAAAGATCCTTTCAAGGCAGAATGTGCCATGGGGAATAATTCCCTGAAAATCAGTTCTTCAATCTCTCCAAACTATCACTTTGCCATAACTTTTAACGTCTATCACTATGCCATATGAACGTTGTTCCTAGTCCTTTTGAAACAATAAAAGAAATTTGGGGTTTCACCATATTGTTTACAAGGACTTTTGTCAATCTTTTATGTTCCCCATAGAGTTAACACAGTATTCAGTGGCCATATTGGATTCTAAAATGACAAAAGTTTGTCAAAAATTTGACCTCTATTTCAAAAGTTTGTAGTTATTGATTTTAACTGAGAATAGGTCTGGAGTTTTCTTGAACAAAGTAACAGCAAATGTTTTGAGAGTTTATTTTTGAGGTGTATTCTACGTTATGAGAATCGATCATCAATCCAAACTCAACCATCCTTATCTAAGAGTTCTGTTCAGAAACAAGCCATGCATTTGTACAAAAAATTAGAACAAAAATACCACAACCTAGCATTGATATCAACTAAAATGAACACTGCTAGTGGTTTCACCCATGCTAGTAAGTATGCTTCAGACTATAGGCAACATGTTTACTCACAGATACTACAGCAATATGTATGTACCCACCACCCTGTCACTGTTTTGATTATGGCAATACATGTATTATAAATGTTGATACTACCAAAGTACCACACCAACAAAATCAGTAGGCCACAAGACATCCAAATTATCAAACTTACCGTGCCAGATATTCAAGGTAGACTGCTTTCCTGTACAATTCTCCCTAACAACAAAAAATATCATTAACTTCAGTTTAGTTTCATACTGATCCAAAGAGATTTATCAACTTGGTTTCACACTATTATGACATGGTAATAGTCATATACTGATTTGTAACAGGAGTTGTGAGGACTATTATGTTTTTACTACACATTTTAAATAACGATAATACAATATTTAATTTATTTATTTATTTACTGTTTTTGATACCCCGAAATGCCTTTTATTGCCCAAATGCCCCCTAATCATGACATCCTAGAATGTACACAGAATTGTCATTTCTAGCAACATACACAATTTCAATGCTGCATTGAATATAGTTGAATATGTTATACTCATCATAGTGTTATTGATCAAATTCATTTGGACTTTCCCTGTTTACAAAAAATTCCATTTGTAAATGCTTGCCTGTCAAGTGCTGTACTTTATCACTGGAATTATAACAAATGAGTACATTCTATTTGATTTCTAACACAGAAAATAACCTTGAAAACAAAACTAAGAAAGCACAACTGCTTACCACTCCATATCGAAGACCAAATTCTTTAAGAAGTCTCCTGGAGGATGATGATAACGGTATAAAAAATGCTGAACTTCTCTTGAATGTACTCTCAAACCTGTAAAAGATCCATACATAAACTAATTTACAGCTGAAAGGCACGAGGTATTAATTCTTCATGATACAAGTCAATGATAGCAGTTTACGTAGTACACAATCTCAGTGTTAGAAAAGTGGTAATGACAGACAGACAGACAGACAGACAGACAGACAGACAGAGACAGACAGACAGACAGAGTCAGACACAGTGGGATGGATGGATGGATGGATGGATGGACGGACGGACGGACGGACGGACAGACAGACAGACAGACAGACAGACAGACAGACAGACAGACAGACAGACAGACAGACAGACAGACAGACAGACAGACAGACAGACAGACAGACAGACAGACAGACAGACAGACACAGACAGACAGACAGACACAGCCTGTTGGACAACTTACTCATAGTTGAGTAAGGCTAAAATTGGGTGCTTCATACCTGCGTCAACTTACCAATATAATTGTTTATCAAACTGAAAACTGTGCAGTGTTCTCCCAGAACAAAAATGGATGCTATTAAGCCTTCTTGTAATTCTGAGCACACCTTTGACATAATGAATACCATACTCCAACCATTTTATTTTATGCAAAACTGCCCCCCCCCCCCCCCCCGACCCAAGATTCTCTCTCCCTAGTCTCAGCAAGTACTACAGGTGTTACCAGGCTTGAGCCATTTAATGAGAACATCCAGGGTGAAGACTGCTGTATAACAACATAAAATCTAACATCGTACCTGAGAAGTCTTTTCAGGAGTGAGTTGTATTCTTCATGTCTGTTGAACCAGTACGCTGATTTAGACATAGCACTTTGAGGTGGTGGTAAAGAGAAATGCCAAAACTTATTGATGAGTTGACTAACGTGACTTCTTTCCATCTGCTGCCATTGATCATATGCATTACGACTCTGTATATGGGGACGGAAAAGGATATAAACATTAAATATTTCACACTACACAAAATATGCTAAAAAGTCAAATTTTAGTATAAACTGTACGTGTAGAAGCACATAAAAACACAACAGATGGACAGACACAGACTGACATACTGATGGCTGTACCAACAGACCACACACAAACACCCACCCATCCCATCACACACACACACACACCCGTCCCCACCATTCCCCACCCACACACACATACACACACACACACACACGCACGCAAGCAGGCAGGCACGCACGCACACACACAGGTATAGAAATTATGAAGTTTCTAATTCTACATCCCTGACACTTCCTTCTCTGTTCACAGCCAGACAGACCACCATGATAAAACACATGTAACTATATGTCTGATTAGGCTGTGTATACATATACTTACCAAAAATGACTGAGGGCTGTAGTAGGGGTGCCTATTATTCTCTAACACAACCAGTTGACTAACTAACTCTTCTACCAATAGCTGGTAAGAAAGCAAAAGAAAATAATCGTTTATATGAAAGTTCTCTTTGGTATAAAACCACCTACTGATCAAACCATCTGTTATTGACAAAAATGTGATAGCTCTACAAGTTATTAATGACATAATCTATCCATTCCTTTATTGCTTGGTGCCAAGTACAGTGTGTGTCCTTTAACTTATAAGACGACTTTAGAACTTTATTTGACAATATTGTAGCATTTCCACCCCTTTTTAAATCAATATTTACACAAGTCAGGAGACTTTCCATGTGTTTACTTATCGAATTCTTGTACTGTGCACCTGACAAAAGGTTAAAGGTCATAGCCTGGGTAGAAAAATCAATTCGAGATATTTATATCATCATGCTCATTCTCTCGTCCAGTGATTCTTAACAAATGTATTAACCTAAATCTGTCTTTTTTCTAACTACATACATGGTAAGTCCTTCGATGATAAAAAATTTGCTGGAGTTACAGAAACAATGAACTTGTTGATGTTTTTTTTAACATTCAACAACCTTTTCCCCATCTCCTTATTTCGTACGGCAGTCCGGTGGACAGAAAAACATAATCCATGGTTATTAGTTTCTCTTTGATTTCATTACATCGTAATTATTTCTAATAACTTAGTTCATCCTCATTTTCATTTTTTTTATCTCCTACCTTAGGTGGTGGTTTCCTACCATGGCCCTCCACAATAATATCACTGTAATGTTGATGTTTTTCTGGTGTTAACCCAAAGGCTTGTCTGACGAGTTCAAATAATGTCTCTGACTGTACAGGTGAAGTAGCTTCATCGGAGTCACTATCTGGATGACTGTCTTGGTGTGCACTTGGCTGATTTGATATAGGAGATGACAGGGAGTTGCTAAATGTTTTCTTCAATGGAGATGTCGGTGGTGGTGTGTAGGGGGATGGGGGAGCTGGTGCACCAAGGACCGGGAACTCAGCACATAACATGGCATGTTGATATACAGCAAACTCCTGCAATGAATACAAATGACAGAAAATTAATGTTTTTTCAGAGTCATTTTGCAACATAATGAAATGCTGATTGGAAGGATATCCTCTCTCTATATATATGGCATTTAAACCTGGTAAAATAGTTATCTGATAAAAACACATGTTTCTGCTATGACTCTTGCAACTGTGCTTTTACAGCATAAATCTAAAGCTGTAAAAATTTGTGTTATCAAACAAGTCTTACTTGAAGAAATCATAATAGTTAGTTTACATCACTTCAATTTTCTACAATTTATTATTAGAGACTTTTTGGACAAATGAAGAAGTAGTTACTATTTTAGTTTGATTTTCGCAACCATAAACCTTAATACAAACATGCAGTATACAGTTCCTGGTACATGTACTGCAGATTTAACATAGTTTAGTTCACATACGATATCATTACAATTTGGTTTAGAGACCACATTGGCATCAAGACTAGATTTAACATGGTTCTCTAAATATAAACAAAAAAATATTTGACAAAAAAAAACTTTCACTTCACTGCATTGTACTGTACATGAGCAGTATGTAAAACAAGACACCCAAGGTCAAAGTCCCAAGGTCAAAGGTCACACTTTCAGAAGGTAAGACACACAATAAACATCAAGACTATTCCTAAAAAATTCATTAGTACATGAAGCAAAAACAACATGGCGTCTCATGTCTTTGCAACAAATTGTAAACCTTTGAAGATCAGAAAATTTAGTCTGGCTTGTAAGAATGTCCAATATCACAATTGTATTTCGCTAAAAATAATAGAACAAGTATATAGGTACTTCTCTTTGAAATGACATGCATGCAGGGTCACTACATCTTTCATCTGGACTATATACCGTGACTGAAAACCATTCATGGTTTGATTAACAGCCCAAAGGCCAGCAGAGAAATGTTTTGAAACGCTTTCATTTCATGGAATGGGGTGACATATACTCTGCACAATGATGATTTATATATATTTTAATAGTCTTTTCTCAGTATCTTTAGGTCTGAATGCCAACACTGTCTCTAACTAAACCATGTCTGGTCAAAGTCCCTCAATCAGCACAAAAAGTTATTCATCAAATCAGTGAACCCCAACTGTTAGAGTGATGTAAACAGTATATAAATAGCATCCTGAGCTGAAATATATACCATATTTGGACATTACGTAACTGCCCCAGTAAACACTAACTCAATTAGGGACTGTGTTATTGGATAGAATTTTGTGATTGACTAACAGACATGATGTTAATGACAGTGTGGGTGGCTGTGGATGAATTTTAAATTGCATCTCGTGTATCTCAGAACTTCTAGACTAATGACTTTGACTATACTGTGAGTGGAGGTGTAAATCATAATGATACTGTATAGGAACTAGACTACGTAGCTATCATCAGTACACTTGAATTGAAACTTGGAACTACACATAACACAATCTGGAATGCCAAAGTATTTATGTTGACCTTTGTCCTGATTTGTGCCACCTTCAGCTTGACCTTCAACAACAACCTAACCCAACCAAAGTCAGGCACATCCCTCATCATATTATAGCTGATTCAATATCATAGCTAGATCTAAATTATCATAATATTACATTCCTCAAAACATCTTATCTCACAATCATTGACCTTCTATATGAAATTGACCTTTTGACCTATAATTTTAGATCAAAGATCTACATTTACAACTGTCGTATGGGAACCAGCATGCTGATAAATGACCTTCAAAAGTGTAACAATTCAGACACAGGTGGTCAAATTCTCCTCAAAATGGCAAATACTAATTTCAGCAGCTTTGACATTTTCAACAAAATGACAGTGAATTTACATTCACTACACATATCTAGTACTAGTATTCATAACTATGGGAAAAGCAATCACTAATGATACCAAAGCAAACACATGATTAGCATTCCTCCATTGGACCTCTGACTTTATAGTGGCGAGCAGAAGAATGACAAAAGTACAAAGACACATGTTCATCTTTTGTCAGCCATTTTTAGCACCATATTTTTTTTTGCTTTTCAAAAGTCAGCATTCATGCAAAATGATAGTCTAGTTCCTATACAGTATCATTACTGTTAACGTCCACTCACATGCACAGTAGTGGTTTACCATACATGTAGTTGGCATCCACACTAGCAAAATGACAACATTAACAGATCTGATCTATGTAGTCATGTCAGTCTACAGAAATTAATACAGACTTGGTACAACAAGTAACACTGAAGTAAAGCACTTTCTCGATGTGCTACACTCATTTATAGCATTCATATCAAGTGTAAAAGTATACTGTTTAAATTGGTTCATTACTGGGACAAGCCATGAGCCAAGCAAGTGGACTTGTTATCAAAGAGTACCAATATTTACACATGTGATGATGGGCTCTTACATAACACAAGTAAACAGTTGTAAAACCTCTATTGGCAGTCTGCATGGACTGCAATTGAGGCAAACCTTATCTCCGTCTTATATCAGTTGTTATCAATTTATTAGGCTATTATAAGTAACGCTACAAACAGCTTTAGAGATGCAAACAACTTTTATGACACCCGTTTTCGCCAGGCAAGCCCGCGGGTTTGTTGCACTTGGACCGCTAATGGTTTGTGACTGTCATGTTATTGACAAGCCTAGGATGTGGCCTTTCTAATGTGGTCAATTAGCAAATGAAACAGTATACTTTTGCACTTGATATGGATGCTATAAATAATTGTGGTACATACAGGAAATGCTTTACTTAGATGCTATAGTTTGTATTTGCTTACAACATTGAAGGTAAATGAAAAATCTGAGTCTGTCGGTAGACAATGTGTGTATCAACCCCTAAGCATCTATCTCACATTTTAATACATGCATTAGTTTTTACTTCTTCAATTAAACTGTCTCTTTTGACATTGATACATTTTATGAAGTGTTAACTACCCAGCAATAAATCAGTTATGGCGTTTTCAAGAAGTTTTGAATTGTTCCACAGTATGTAATGTCTTTCCGTTTATCCATAACCCAGAGACTTGTCTTGGTGGTACTATCTTTATAAGAAGCTCTCCACACCAAAGAACTTCTTGAGACTGCAACACCAAGACAAGTCTCTGGGTTAGCTTTTCCAGGTCACTTTATCAGTTTCCACTACAAAATCTATGGTATTATTGTACACTTTACAAGTTTTACCACAATTCTTTCTGTTAGGTTTAAAACCTTTCTAAGAGGAAACTTTCTCTATTTAGTGTATACCAATGGATAGTGCATACATGTCAATTGCTAAAT
Organism: Glandiceps talaboti; assembly: GCF_964340395.1. Lineage (NCBI taxonomy): Eukaryota > Metazoa > Hemichordata > Enteropneusta > Spengelidae > Glandiceps > Glandiceps talaboti. The sequence goes on along the minus strand of NC_135563.1, from coordinate 14,178,995 downwards.
TGAAGAGTCACAAACTTTTATAGTACAAGTCTATGTGAATTATGTCAAAGACCCCAATGCATACTATCAATACTTCAGTATCCTATTTTGTAAAGATTGTGGATCATGTTTCTACATTTGTAGCTCTTTTGAGACTGTACTTATTAATAGTTTTCCTATATAAAGCAGACACTTTCAACTTTGTAACTCTAGCTCTGCAATTTATCACATAAAAATATTCAGCAATGGAACAATGGCCTCTATCATTCACTTGTTAAGTTTTTTGACATTTCCTTGTTCATGATTTTTTTTCAGTATGCAGAATGATGGTTTTAAAAATAAATATGGCTTTACATTTGAAATGTTTATCATTATTATGGGATGTTAACAGCCAATGATACAATGTATTTAGAAATACAGGAGCAAATAATACAATGTGGTAAGCTATATACTTACCTTTGGACCAAGTTGTTTGGTAAATGATAAAGGATCCATAGACGGAGCAGACATAGCACCTTCCTCAATTCCAGAGTCCCTTCCATCATTTCGTACCAACCGGATATTGGTAAGGGAAGTCTTTGGTCCAGCTAGACTCATACAACATTTCCTAGCTCTGCAAGAGATAAATGCAGTTGTCAGATTTATGTTAGGTACAAGTTAGAAATTGATTATCATTGCCGCTGATGTGGCATACCCCTAGCCCATCCCTCCAACTACAGAAATGTTTTGACATCACAAAATCTCTCAAACTACACGTACCATTACGAAGTACTTTTCTTATGAAGAGGCTAGAGATCTGACAAGGTAAAAAACTTTGAGGGCTTTGTTATTATACCCCCACCCCCCACCACCCCCCCCCCACCCCCCCCCCACCCCCCACTTCTAATTGTAGACTTCTAATCAACATCTACTTTGTTGCAGACTACCGGTACAATAAGAAAAATAGTTTTCTTTTGAATCTAAAAACATTGAATATTTTTATTTTTTGCTAACTGATATTGAGGAGAAACCTACGGTAGTCAGTGTTTGAAACCTTTTGAATTGTGTTTTGTTGAGACCATCCAGTTTCTATTTTTCTTTTTGTACCACACAACAAATGAATGAATATATGGCCCTACTATTTTTTTTATGTGGCCTGACATCAAATGACTCAGCATTTTTCTGATACTATCATTACCACTATCAATTAGTCTTTATCAGGAAAGTCAACAATGTCACAAGTTCAAGAACTTTTTCAAGTGTTTTGCTTCCCCCAGTGAAGGAAATTTTAACTCTAGCCATCATTCAGCATTAAAGAATTGTAAAATCAGTCAATACAGAATAATTTGCTATGCGCTTACATTATAACTTTAGGGCCTCGACAAACTTTGTTGAGTATTTAACATATACACATATTCTGAAGTCATATTCCACATTCACATTTCAAACTGCCTTCCACTGCACTGATGCAAACCGATTTAGATCGAGAAATTGCAGGCTCCATTTATTGAGACTCGGTTAGGGATAAGGAAAACTTTGTTTATAGGTTTAGGGTTAAGGGGCCTTGGCTTATAGGGTTAGGGTTAAAGGTAGCTTGTTAGGGATAGGGGTAATGGATAACGATACCTTGGTTTATATGGTTAGGGTTAACGGGGTTAAGGGAGCTGAGGTACAAAGCCAAGACAACTTAAGTATACGCTGCCTATTTATCAACGGTCACAAAAAATACAGCAGCAATTCCAATTGTTTTGATTTTGAAATATCTTTAAGAAATACAGAACAAAGAGCCAACCCACCACTGTATGGGCACTGATTCACATACAACGTGTATGTACTCGTTATACACAAGGAATAAACAAGATTACTCATGTCTGGACAATTGATGAAACCATGCAGAAATTTTAAGATTTGAAATAGCAAAATACGTTGGACAGTTTTCAATATCACCTTGAATGGCTTACGGACTGGGTATAGGAGTATGGGCTTTCTGAACATAACTATTCCTGTCCTGCCCTGTTTGAACTCTGAATTGCGACTATTTGGGACATGAATAAGTTCATACCATAGTTGTTATGGTATTTCTATGGTTAGCATATGGAAGTACAGCAATGCAATGAAATGAAATATCAGGTTTGATTTACCACATTGGGAAGTTGTGAAGTTATAATTACCAATGATATTGAATAAACTTTTTTTTAAATATCTAAAGTACACAGTATGTGTTAGTATCATAGAAATATTTTGATATCTAAGCATTATAAATAGAGTAACTTGTCTAACTGTAACCTTTCTTATCTCAGCAAATATTTAACTTGAATGCACAAGACAATCACATGACATTCAGGTGACAAGCTGACCTTTGACCTCTCCAAAGCTACCATGATGGGTTCCAATCATGGTGGATTTGATTCAATTAACAACAAATTCAAAGAACAAAACAATGACCCTTATCAAAGTATGAAATATCACACTTCATCTGCATATTTCTGAACTAAAGTTTGTGTATTTTACCAAATAGTTTTACAAGATATGGTATGTGTTTCACTGAATTTTGAATTCAACAAATGGCACTTTAACATTTTTAACAGGGAGCACTTTAACATTTTGGCTGTGGTTGTGAAATTATGAAGACTATTGGAATCAGACTGTGGTTATTTAATGGAAGGAACATGGACTATTCTGTTCTGGCACTTGGCCTGGCATGAAAATTGGAGTGAACACTGAACTAGACTATGAATATCAAGTCAGGTGTAGTACCAGGTTGTCGTGCCTGCAGTACCACATAATCGTGGTATGTAAGAGTATCTAAAACATTAAAACTGAGACCATGAACTAAGAGTCTCAGTTTGCAAAAAATTGCCATCTGAGACCAGTCTCAGTTTGCCAGTCTCAGATGGTGAAAAAAAAACCTTCTACGACTGTTCTCAGATGGCTATTTCTTGCAAACTGAGAAGCTCAGTTCAGGGTCTCAGTTTAACATTCTAGGTAACCTTACATACTTACCTACATAATCAGTACTATCATGGAGGTAGGAAGGTGCAAAATACTTACTCTAAGTTCCGAAAGTAGCCATGTATTTTGTTGATTGTCTTACCATGTCTGAAATAAATATTTCCAATATGTCAATCTAATGCTGATAACATAATCATGTGGTATATCATGTTATGAATACAAAAAATACATGTTTAATATATTTGTGAATGAACAGTTTTCCTTGCCATTTGCTGTTATTTGTTGTGAATGTATAAGTGACGTGCACGTGCACATGCTTAGATGTAGAACACACGTGAGTTGATAAACCTCGGATAAACATGTATAGTGTGCACGCCTAGATTGAAAGTGATGGTGAAAGGTTACTCAAGGTCAACATGCTACTTTATTGCGCAAAACGTTACGTAACATACTAGTACAAATGTACACAAAGCAGGCAGGCAGATTTCATGCGTACATGTTATTGTACATCAAAATTTCACAAACTGATTTATACCTCTACCGACATAGAATTACAACACGCGAAAGTGTGAGCCATCCGTTGATCAGCCGAAAGGTCATCCAGAGTTTACAATCGGCCATTTCAATTTCATAAACTTTTCCGTGCTGTTTTCCCTATGTTTACAGTTCGACTACGATGGATGCATTTTACCATCTCACTAATACATCCATGATTTTACTAACATCATTAACATTATGCATCTGAATTTTCAAATTGGTATATCAGTACTAGGCAGGGGTTACATTACATACAAGCGTCCACAAGAATTAACCGTGTTACATATATTATTATAGATATGATTGAAATGGAAGGAGCGGCGTGATCGCATGAGTACGTACCTGAGTAACTGAGCTCCAAGAACGCGAACGCGGTCGTCTGAATCGCTGTCTGGATGATCATCAACTACTATCCAGTTCCACTGTTCTTCATCGATAAGAGCAGGTACAATGGAAGTGACTCGCATAAGCTGTAGTTCACTACAGTTGTCGCTTACGCTCTGGTCCCGTGCTTCGGACATTATCGCGGCTCGTCTGTACTCTGGCGACCGCTGGTACATACGATATCACAGCAGACATGCAGACGTGACCTCCTCGCACAGGCCGATTTGTACGTTTTCCTTTGTTACCTTTGTTGTCCCATCGTGAAACACACATCCAGACGCGTCAAAATGTACTGTAAAATTCCTTGATTTACTGGAAAGGTGAATATCGTACAAAGTCTTGGCTTTGCATTGACATCTCCGAGGGAAACCCGAGCACGTACTCGCTCTCAGACTGGAAAAGAGGTCGCCATTCGAGTGTGACGTCACGGAACACGGGATTGAGACGTTCGCTGATTGGCTGATCAATCTACGTGTAGTGAGGTGAAAACAACTCGCGAAAGTTCTTGACCACTGAGATAAATCAAGAAATTTGTGAATTACCGCAAACTGAAATGCAAAATCATCTATACCGAAGTTGATATACTGTGATATCATATCGTAGTTCTGTAAACAACCTGACTTATTTTACTCACTTTTATTGATTTACATATTCCGTCAAATGTCTGCTCCGGGTTCTTTATCTTCTTGTTAAATTGTCTTTAAAATGTACTAGTTGTCATGGCAATAGCTAACAAAACGGAATCTTAAATCACACAAGTGTTTTAATACATTTTTACATTCTATGGTTGCGCGAAATACAGTTTTTTTACATTCAGCTATGGTTGCACGTTCAATACATGTAATACATTTACTAAATTTAATGCGCGGAAGACATTCGAGAATCGGGATATGGTCCACCGAGCTTGCACTTCGTATATTTGATACATTTTTTTACATTCTATGGTTGCGCGGAATAGATTCTAGGATCGAGCGATGTTTTGGGGAGCTTGCAGGAAAAAAATTATTCCCTGCAAGTTCCCAAAACATCGTCAAACAACGTCATTAGTAACAATGTCAAAACAATTTTATCTCGACCCCCCCCCCTCGATCTAGATCTGTAGAGGAAAGTTCGCGTGCTATACTACTCCCCTCCCCCCTTATACCTCCGTGTCTAGCTTCACTTACCCTTTGGATTACTTACCCTACCTTTACTTGACTTGATTCACTTACCTTTACTTGACATAACTTGCGCTTGCCTTACCTTTACTTGACTTGACATTACTTGACGTTGACTTACCTTTAGTTGACTTTACTTGATTTTTGACCTGACCTGACCTGACAATTAGAGGGTGGGCAAGGTTTTTTTTTGTACTCCGTAATCGGGCCATTTTACTTTTCGTTAGTTGCAATAAAGTCCGTTAAATCGTAATTCTGCGTAACCAACTACAGTGTATTTTGACTGTAATCAGTAAAAGTACAACTTTTTTGGTACACGTAAAAGAAAAATACATACAACTTTACCGTAATTGTACGATGTTAAAAGGATTCAATACAAGCAACACTAAACGCGACCAGTAACATGTTCGTATACCCCAGACTTTGCACAAATAGCAATCATCAGAATACTACGTCTATTTTTTGTCGGGGGGGGGGGGGGGGCGAAGGTCAAAGTTTGTCGATGGAAAGGAAAGAATGAATGTTTCCCTTGAACTGGGGAATTTACAGGTATTAATATCAAAAGTACTTGAAAGATCATCCCGTTTAATTATTGGCCAATGTCACGGGATATTCGTCAGCTCAACACAAAACACAATGTTATGTGATTCTTTATGTTTAATACCACAAAAGGGGATGGACAGGTGTATGATTACAAAGTGGTAGTTTACTAGTTGCTTCAAAGTTCTTAGACTGTAATTGACCATTTACATTTCTGTAATTGTGTGTGTACTTATGCACCGAACTGTGCATCACCGTTTCAAAACCGACCCTGCGGGTTCCCTAGCCCCTATTCCGAATACTAGTATGCGTACTAAGGGACCTTCTTACCCACCCTCAATTTCAGTTCAAGTGTACAAAGTACAAACATCGAACATATACTAAATATAGATAGCAATATAATCAATATACTGAATGAACTTGTAGTATCACCAATTAAATCATAAATAAAGCCTGGATAATGAATTTACTTTGTGCAGACTGAAGCAATAAATGAGAAACAAATTCAGAAAAAGGGCCGTAGCCTGACCAAATGCCAAGGGGGCAGAACGTTGTCTTGGTGCAATCATGCATTTAAAATTTCGACAAATGCTAATTAACATAAATTTGCATGCAATTTACATTACCCGCTCTCAGACTGGAAAAGAGGTTGCCATTCGAGTGTGACGTCACGGAACACGGGATTGAGACGTTCGCTGATTGGCTGATCAATCTACATGTAGTGAGGTGAAAACAATTTACTTTAATATTTAGACAAATGCTAATTTACATAAATTTGCATATAATTTACATAATATCTATTTTAGCATACGCAATTAAATATCATATGTAAGGTCAGAAAAAATATAAAATGCTGGTCAACGGGTAACCTAACCCATCACATTGGGTAAGTAGGTCGATTTCACAATGCTTGACAAGGATAAAACAAAGCATATATAATGATAGCAAAATATTTCAGGTCGACTTTAGATAGAACTTATTCAGTCATCTTGATACTATCTCATCCAATTTGTCTGCATAGCTACAGTTAGGAAATGTACGGTTAAACAAATGGTATAGTTCCTCTTACCCTCTCTTCTCAAAAAATGTTAAGCCCCGCCAGTTGAAACTCGAACATTATTTTAGCCACCCCTTCTGTCACCTATACTGCAGTGGAGATATAAAATCATATGGTACAATGATGCATTGGAAGGAGACAACTCCAAAGTGTAGGAGGCCATTTAGAGGCATAAAATATCAAACCATAGACATAATACAATACCAGAATTGAAACAATTATGCTATGCATTACATATTATCTGAAAGTGTATTTTGTTGTGGCAAAGCTGAAAGATATTATGCGGATGTGCACATGGTAAATGACTTCTCCTGAAGTTTAATGTGGTTCCAAAAAAATCCCGAATAAAGAGCAAAACATTTCAAGACTTTCAGACTTTTGATGGCCCAATGGTCGTAAACTTTCGTTCAATTCTTTTTAGTGCACATTGGATCTCAATTCATGCTTGTATGCAACACCAGAGCCAAGTAAACCACTGTATTGAACACATATTGCCTGGCCATGAGGGCTATAGCACCCGTTTATTACACCCGAGGGATTGTGAGTTACCAGAATCACATGCTATTTCCCGAGGCCGAGGCCAAAGGCCTCGGGAAATAGCATGTGATTCTGGTAACTCACAGTCACGAGGGGGTAATGAACGGGTGCTATAGCCCTAATATAGGCCAGGCAATATGTGTTTTATAATATACCTCATGCTGTGAACTCGCAGTGGCAGACGACATCGTCAGAAGCCTCCATTTTGACCTGCTCTGAACGTGCGGTGGTGACCATGTAAAAGTTGATGGAACTATTTCCCTAGGGAAATAGTCATTCTATTTTCCTATCACGTGACTGATTCTAGCGAATCATGGCACAGCATTATCACTAGGTATATTATAAAAGATATTATATAATTTGGAATAGACTCAAATGTATATTGTTACATATACTATTCAGAAAATATAAAGAAATGTCCTTAATTTACCTTTGTTGTCCCATCGTGAAACACACATCCAGACGCATCAAAATGTACTGTAAAATTCCTTGATTTACTGGAAAGGTGAATATCGTACAAAGTCTTGGCTTTGCATTGACATCTTCGAGGAAAACCCGAGCACGTACTCGCTCTCAGACTGGAAAAGAGGTCGCCATTCGAGTGTGACGTCACGGAACACAGGATTGAGCCGTTCGCTGATTGGCTGATCAATCTACATGTAGTGAGGTGAAAACAATTTACTTTAAAATTTAGACAAATGCTAATTTACATAAATTTGCATGCAATTTACATAATATCTATTTTAGCATACGCCATATGTAAGGTCAGAAAAAATATAAAATGCTGGTCAACGGGTAAAATAACCCATCACATTGGGTAAGTAGGTCGATTTCACAATGCTTGACAAGGATAAAACAAAGCATATATAATGATAGCAAAATATTTCAGGTCGAGTTTAGATAGAACTTATTCAGTCATCTTGATACTATCTCATGCAATTTGTCTGCATAGCTACAGTTAGGAAATGTACGGTTAAACAAATGGTATAGTTCCTCTTACCCTCTCCTCAAAAAATGTTAAGCCCCGCCAGTTGAAACTTGAACATTATTTTAGCCACCCCTTCTGTCACCTATACTGCAGTGGAGATATAAAATCATATGGTACAATGATGCATTGGAAGAAGACAACTCCAAAGTGTAGGAGGCCATTTAGAGGCATAAAATATCAAACCACAGACATAATAAAATACCAGAATTGAAACAATTATGCTATGCATTACATATTATCTGGAAGTGTATTTTGTTGTGGCAAAGCTGAAAGATATTATGCGGATGTGCACATGGTAAATGACTTCTCCTGAAGTTTAATGTGGTTCCAAAAAAATCCCGAATAAAGAGCAAAACATTTCAAGACTTTCAGACTTTTGATGGCCCAATGGTCGTAAACTTTTGTTCAATTCTTTTTAGTGCACATTGGATCTCAATTCATGCTTGTATGCAACACCAGAGCCAAGTAAACCACTGTATTGAACACATATTGCCTGGCCTATATTCGGGCTATAGCACCCGTTTATTACACCCGAGGGACTGTGAGTTACCAGAATCACATGCTATTTCCCGAGGCCGAGGCCAAAGGCCTCGGGAAATAGCATGTGATTCTGGTAACTCACAGTCACGAGGGGGTAATGAACGGGTGCTATAGCCCGAATATAGGCCAGGCAATATGTGTTTTATAATATACCTCATGCTGTGAACTTGCAGTGGCAGACGACATCGTCAGAAGCCGCCATTTTGACCTGCTGTGAACGCGCGGTGGTCACGTGACCATGTAAAAGTTGATGGAACTATTTCCCTAGGGAAATAGTCATTCTATTTTCCTATCACGTGACTGATTCTAGCGAATCATGGCACAGCATTATCGCTAGGTATATTATAAAAGATATTATATAATTTGGAATAGACTCAAATGTATATTGTTACATATACTATTCAGAAAATATAAAGAAATGTCCTTAATTTACCTTTGTTGTCCCATCGTGAAACACACGTCCAGACGCATCAAAATGTACTGTAAAATTCCTTGATTTACTGGAAAGGTGAATATCGTACAAAGTCTTGGCTTTGCATTGACATCTTCGAGGGAAAACCCGAGCACGTACCCGCTCTCAGACTGGAAAAGAGGTCGCCATTCGAGTGTGACGTCACGGAACACGGGATTGAGACGTTCGGTGATTGGCTGATCAATCTACGTGCAGTGAGGTGAAAACAATTTACTTTAAAATTTAGACAAATGCTAATTTACATAAATTTGCATGCAATTTACATAATATCTATTTTAGCATATGCAATTAAATATCATATGTAAGGTCAGAAAAAATATAAAATGCTGGTCAACGGGTAACCTAACCCATCACATTGGGTAAGTAGGTCGATTTCACAATGCTTGACAAGGATAAAACAAAGCATATATAATGATAGCAAAATATTTCAGGTCGACTTTAGATAGAACTTATTCAGTCATCTTGATACTATCTCATCCAATTTGTCTGCATAGCTACAGTTAGGAAATGTACAGTTAAACAAATGGTGTAGTTCCTCTCACCCTCTCTTCTCAAAAGATGTTAAGCCCCGCCAGTTGAAACTCGAACATTATTTTAGCCACCCCTTCTGTCACCTATACTGCAGTGGAGATATAAAATCATATGGTACAATGACAAATGAATGATGCATTGGAAGGAGACAACTCCAATGTGTAGGAGGTCATTTAGAGGCATAAAATATCAAACCACAGACATAATAAAATACCAGAATTCTGAATTGAAACAATTATGCTATGCATTACATATTATCTGGAAGTGTATTTTGTTGAGGCAAAGCTGAAAGATATTATGCAGGTGTGCACATGGTAAATGACTTCTCCTGAAGTTTAATATGGTTCAAAAAAATCCTGAATAAAGAGCAAAACATTTCAAGACTTTCAGACTTTTGATGGCCCAATGGTCGTAAACTTTCGTTCAATTCTTTTTAGTGCACATTGGATCTCAATTCATGCTTGTATGCAACACCAGAGCCAAGTAAACCACTGTATAAGATATTACATAATTTGGATTATAATATACCTAGTGATAATGCTGTGCCATGATTCGCTAGAATCAGTCACGTGATAGGAAAATAGAATGACTATTTTCCTAGGGAAATAGTTCCATCAACTATTACATGGTCACGTGACTACCGCGTGTTCACAGCAGGTCAAAATAGCAGCTTTAAATTCTGATGATGTCGTCTGCCACCGCGAGTTCACAGCATGAGGTATATTGCCTGGCCTATATTCGGGCTATAGCACCCGTTCATTACCCCCTCGTGACTGTGAGTTACCAGAATAACATGCTATTTCCCTCGGCCTTTGGCCTCGGGGAATAGCATGTGATTCTGGTAACTCACAGTCCCTCGGGTGTAATAAACGGGTGCTATAGCCCTCATGGCCAGGCAATATGTGTTCAATAGACTCAAATGTATATTGTTACATATACTATTCAGAAAATATAAAGAAATGTCCTTAATTTACCTTTGTTGTCCCATCGTGAAACACACATCCAGACGCGTCAAAATGTACTGTAAAATTCCGGAAAGGTGAATATCGTACAAAGTCTTGGCTTTGCATTGACATCTTCGAGGGAAACCCGAGCACGTTCTCGCTCTCAGACTGGAAAAGAGGTCGCCAGTCGAGTGTGACGTCACGGAACACGGGATTGAGACGTTCGCTGATTGGCTGATCAATCTACGTGCAGTGAGGAACTCGCGAAAGTTCTTGACCATTGAGATAAATCAAGAAATTTGTGAATTACCGCAAACTGAAATGCAAAATCATCTATACCGAAGTTGATATACTGTGATATCATATCGTAGTCCTGTAAACAACCTGACTTAATTTACTCACTTTTATTGATTTACATATTCCGTCAAATGTCTGCTATTGGTTCTTTATCTTCTCGTTAAATTGTCTTTAAAAGGTACTAGTTGTCATGGCAATAGCTAACAAAACGGAATCTTAAATCACACAAGTGTTTTAATACATTTTTACATTCTATGGTTGCGCGAAATACAGTTTCAATATGTTACAAGGATTCAATACAAGCAACACTAAACGCGACCAGTACGTTCGTATACCCCAGACTTTGCAAAAATAGCAATCATCAGAATAATGCGTCTATTTTTTGTCTTTTTTTTGTGGGGGAGGGCGCGAAGGTCAAAGTTTGTCGATGGAAAGGAAAGAATGAATGTTTCCCTTGAACTGGGGAATTTACAGGTATTAATATCAAAAGTACTTGAAAGATCATCCCATTTAATTGTTGGCCAATGTCACGGGATATTCGTCAGCTCAACGCAAACACACAATGTTATGTGATTCTTTATGTTTAATACCACAATAGGGGATGGACGGGTGTATGATTACAATGTGAGTGGTAGTTTACTGGTTGCTTCAAAGTTCTTAGACTGTAATTGACCATTTAAATTTCTGTAATTGTGTGTGTACTTATGCACCGAACTGTGCATCACCGTTTCAAAACCGACCCCGCGGGTTCCCTAGCCCCTGTTCCGAATACTAGTAGTATGCGTACTAAGGGACCTTCTTACCCACCCTCAATTTCAGTTCAAGTGTACAAAGTACAAACATCGAACATATACAAAATATAGCTAGCAATATAATCAATATACTGAATGAACTTTTAGTGTCACCAATGAAATCATAGATAAAGCCTGGATAATGAATTTACTTTGTGCTGACTGAAGCAATAAATGAGAAACAAATTCAGAAAAAGGGCCGTAGCCTGACCAAATTGCCAAGGGGGGGGGGGGGGGGGGCAGAACTTTGTCTTTGTGCAATCATGCATTCAAATTTTAGAAAAATGCTAATTTACATAAATTTGCATGCAATTCACATAATATCTATTTTAGCATGTGCAATTAAATATCATATTTAAGATCAGAAAAAATATAAAATGCTTGTCAACGGGTAACCTAACCCATCACATTGGGTAAGTAGGTCGATTTCATTTTTTCACAATGCTTGACAAGGATAAAACAAACCATATATAATGATAGCAAAATATTTCAGGTCGAGTTTGGATAGAACTTATTCAGTCATATATACTATCTCATGCATTTTGTCTGCATAGCTACAGTTAGGAAATGTACGGTTAAACAAATGGTGTAGTTCCTCTCACCCTCTCTTCTCAAAAAATGTTAAGCCCTGCCAGTTGAAACTCGAGCATTATTTTAGCCACCCCTTCTGTCACCTACACTGCAGTGGAGATATAAAATCATATGGTACAATGATGCATTGGAAGGAGACAACTCCAAAGGTGAAAAATTGAAAATAGGACAGTGTAGGAGGCCATTTAGAGGCATAAAATATCAAACCATAGACATAATAAAATACCAGAATTGAAACAATTATGCTATGCATTACATATTATCTGGAAGTGTATTTTGTTGTGGCAAAGTTGAAAGATATCATGCGGATGTGCACATGGTAAATGACTTCTCCTGAAGTTTAATATGGTTCAAAAAAATCCTGAATAAAGAGCAAAACATTTCAAGACTTTCAGACTTTTGATGGCCCAATGGTCGTAAACTTTTGTTCAATTCTTTTTAGTGCACATTGGATCTCAATTCATGCTTGTATGCAACACCAGAGCCAAGTAAACCACTGTATAAGATATTATATAATTTGGAATAGACTCAAATGTATATTGTTACATGTTCAGAAAATATAAAGAAATGTCCTTAACTTTTGAAAAAAAAATGCGAAGCCCGCATGAGGATATATTGCTCATCAGCAGAAAAAAATATATGGGTAGGTTGAACAGCTTTTTCATTATTTTCTGGCCTAATGTCGTATCTTTCAAAGTAGTTGCCGAAAAGATGTCACCTTCAAAGTAAAAAAAAAATGGATGGTGCTTTCTGAAATAAGTAACACAACAAAATTATCATTTTCTTTACCCAACTTCCAAAACTGTTATGGCCTCGTTTATGTCGGAACCCAAGGTCACACAGTGAACTCGGTGAATTCTCGTTTCCATTATCATTATAATGGAAATTAAAGTTTGGATTTTGATGTCGAAGGTACAGCTCTGTTTACAAATTCAGGGCCATTCTTTCCATAGCAAACTGTCGCTTCAAAATGATTGCGGAATAACGCTACGGTCAGTGTGCAATGAGATAATTATATCAAACAACATTTTAACCAACGACAACGTCGAACACAATTATTGAAAGAAATATCTTCAAAAAGTGGATCTTAAACTGCAAGAAGCGAGAGAGACGTGATTTAGTTTGTAAGCTGTGTATCATTTTATTCAATATCCTTTTACATGTATTACATGATAATATATTTCGAGTCGAGCACAGGAGTGGGCGATGTTGCTAAGTTTACCACTAGAGGGCGACCCGAAAGGAACGACACAAAATTTATGAGATTTAATTTCAGAGCTCAGAAATATACAAAAAAAAATTCTAACGTCTAGCGATAGTATATATCTTCAATTCTTCTGTTCATGGTGATCAAAATTAAAGTCCCTCATTTCCCACGGCTTCGTACAAAGCTAAAGGACGATAGCACAAGTCTGGCAGCGAGACTTACCAAAATAACGATACTAATTTTTTTACAGGAGAAAATCTCATTAAAACAGACTAGTTTTTTTGTTATTTTATGAGTAAATATCTCGATGACATTAATAATAATCGTGTTCCATTAGGGTGACCGTATTTTTTTCTGTTTCTCATCATTACATTACTCGATCGACCCAAATTTTCAGCTCCGACATCAAAATAAAAAAACTATTTTTAGTTTCGTCCGCCCTTTAATCACTTGTTCGCGAACAGAGCATTCCTTTCATGACGGAAGTTACTCAAGTGGGCGGGTGGGGGGGGGGGGATGAACCGGGGCTGAGAACATGCCAAATCATGAAATTGTGTAGAGAAGCTGGGAAAGGGCTTGTTACCAGGAATCCGATGAAAAGACGATAGATGAGGAAAAGGAGAGGCAAAGTAACACGAAGATGATTTTTCATTGTTTTACTTTTTTTTTAAATAGACCGATCGACCCATAGTTACCATGAAAAAATAATGAGAAACATTAAAAATATTAAACATTAAAACACTAAAAAAAAAAAAGGGTCACCCTTATTTTATGCATGCTGGATCGCAGGCGATAAAATCGTGACCTTTGACATTACCTCATTACCTCGATTTGGATTACACGTGGTTTCACGCATGTACGTACAAGCACACAAATGAGGACTTTCACAAGTTAATCTTGGCTTGGTGAAGAAAAGGACATCACAAAAGTTAAGGTAAAGTGACTTTATTAGGTCTTGGTTGTGTAACCCCGTTCTCCGAAATGAATAGTTTTATACTATGATGTTAGATGAAGGCGATGAAAAAGACTCTAGCATTGTGGGAATAAAAACAAACACATACAAGTGTTTACATGTGCAAGAATAGTTACCCGTTAGATGCAAATGAGGTGATGCATAACTGAAACGCGTACCAGTCATTCTCTGTACAATACACAAGTAAAGCAACTTTAATACCAATACTCATGAATACATATACCAATACATTACATCAAGATTGTTTCTGGGTACTAGCTTTATCATGTTTATCATTCAATCCGTCGCCATTTAGATTTCTTCAGAGATCATTGAATATTAAAATTCAAAGATGGCGTCAACTCTTTGTATTTGCATATATCCAACACTCATCATTACTTGACCAGTTGTAAATGTTGTGTATGGCGGCCAAAGAATATGACTTTTCGCCAGATTGAAGTGAGGGAATTTTACATGCGTTTATCAAGTTCACGTATGTTGTCACGGTGTATTTATATTCTGCCAATAATGTGTATTTTCGTGCTACGAACCATACCGAAAAAAATAAAGTTGTCAACGCATGGTAATTTGAGTCGGCAACGGATGTTGATTGCTTAGCAACCGTAAATACAAAGATACCTTCCATCCAACACGTGCTTTAGTTCAGGACTGTATTCTATGTGTACACACTTTGTGTCACATGAATTATTCAGTTTGAAAAAAAAAAAAATTTTGAGTTTTAAAAAAAAATATTCAGTTTGAAAAAAACCTTGCACAATGAATGACAATGCACAAGTTGACAAGATTAATTTGATCTGCTGCTGTTGAGACATATAGTCTTATAGACAAACCAGTGCAAGAAGCAGTTCTTTTTCATATGACAAGGCTAGCAATTGCAACTGAGTGTAGACTTGGCAACTAATTGCTCGTTGTGTCACTAGGTGGACTTGTTGCACATACATATACGTGAAGTTCAAGTCTTCTTGCATAGCTGGTAAATTAGAAGAAAGGGTAAAACTAGATCGTTATGCTAAGGTCTAAAAAAATAATTGTTTGGTTCCGGTTACCCAACCCCCACCTACTTTTTCACTGCCAACCCTAACCCCTTTTTTACTTTTTCAAGAAAAAAAATAAAATAAAATCGCAGAAATTGTCTCACGAGAAATAGTGGATGAGGAAACTGACATCAACTTAAAAAGTCAATATAAAACTGTTCATCTTATCTGTAATGGTTGTACATCTGATAGGAAAAAGTAAATAACAGAGAACATTTGGAAAACAATGGAAAACCTGAACTAGACACTCACACATGAAAAAATGTATAATAAAATAAAATAAAAAATCTACCTACGCCACCTTTTCCAAAATCGAGCATAATTGGAACCACACAATTTTTTTTATTAAGTGTAATGCAATGACTAAAAACTGATGGGCATATCGATTATAAAACTTAATTCAAATTCGAGTTTGTTCACAGGAATACTGATTTTCCACATTTGTATCCAAGTGGAGATTTAAACGGTATTCATCAAAGATTAAACATTCCTTAATCTGATGTACCAGTGAAAGATGGTAAAATATAGGGGATAACTTGAAATTGTACTGAAGAAAACAGTTCCCGAAATAATGTATACGATCAAAATGTGGATATCACGCTGCAATAACATTGGCAGCCAGAGCATGTGTCAAAGGTTACTGCTTGCGACACAAGGTGGTGACATCGGGCAAGTCACCGAGCAAAACAAGATGCAACATGCAGAAAATCCAACTTGTCAGAATCCTTGAAAAATACCTGTCATGTCAGAAGGACCTGCGATTATATGCATACATACACAGAGCATTTAGTTGTTAGCATCAAATTGCTTATGGTTTACTCACTGAATTGCCTTATCTAACTTAGCTTCTAGACTAAAGGAGATTCTGAACAACAGGACAACTTTACTAAATCTACCACTTGGTTACTAAGTTGGTAGTTTGCTAGCAAGAGTTTATGGAGATGTAGGTTCATCTACTGTGAAACTACAAGTGACTTTCTGTAATTTCCTGTTTATGCCCGGCAATGGTGTATGAAAAGTACTTCAAACATATGAAATGTATCGATGTACATTGACACTGGTCTTACTTTGTTCTCTACCCAGCAGGTATCCTCCAAGATTCAGTATCTGACATTCTTCAAGATGGCTGCCACTAGGGAATCAATGCCAATATCAGAAGTACAAGAACTGTTACTAGAAGACTTTGAACAATTCTGTGAGTCAGACGAATCTCAAGAATATGCGCAAAAGGTGAAAGATGTCCAGGACTGGCTTGAATTAATCCTGGGTGATGATACTCAGATGTCAAAGTTACAAGAAGATTACCAAAGCTGTAATAATGGGACAGGTAACAGTAGTGAAAACACAGTAACAGGGGTTTCCCAAAGTTCAAATGTAGTCTCAGGTAGTACCCATGATAGAACAATAACAAAGGATAACCAAAGCTTGAATACAGTGCCAGGTAGTAGCAGCGACAGAGCAGTACCAAAGGATGTTGTCGCAGGTAATGACTGTGACTTCATAGTAACAGAAGGCGTAGCTTCAAGTCCGAATAAACATGAGCTAAGTTCTTCATCTGAAGGTACTGTCAACTTGGAAAACCTTGTGATATCAGAAGACCACCTAGTTATCCAGCATATTCAAAATTCTGACAACCAGCTGTGTGAAAGCCAGACAAACCCAAATTCTCAGTCATTGAGTACAAAGATTGAACAAGGTAAACCTATAGGTGATGAAATCCTAAGGATAAGTGATGTACCACAAAGGACAGTGGAAAGTATGAACTCAGGAAGTTATGAAAATCTCGCCATGAGTGAGGTGTATTTATTGGGAGATATTCAGAACTTTTCAAGAGATGACAGATGCTTACAAATGCCAAGATATGATGCTAAGTCTATGAAGACAAGGACAAACAATGAGTTCTGTTACCGTGACAGTCCAGACAGTGGTTTCCATGGTGATCATAGTGTGGAAGGTAAGAAGTTTTCATTTCTAGTTTGAGAGAATCAGAGACATTATATAAATGGCTTATATGTTTGAAATAGATGACGTACATTTAAATAAAATATAAACAAGGAGTAAGGAAAATGTTTAGCAATTACTGGTGTCAAAATAGAAGGAAGCCCCTGTGTCCGGTTTGAATAAAAGTATTACATTGTATTTAAAATTCTATGGATATTAGGAGAAGAAAAGATATGCATGATTTTGCCACTAGGGGGCGATATTCTGCAAAGCATGCAAGATCTAGATTTTGTTATCGTTTAATGTATGGGCACCTTGATTCCCACTTGAACAACAACAAAAATTGATAGATTGAAATACAAACTTTCATTGTATAGGTTCTGTATTAATTAAGGAAAAGTTAGCAAAATTTACAGCTCTTTATTTATGCTCCTCCTACATACCTTGCTAGAATTAATGGAACGATATATATTTATGATATAATGTCATTACCATGTATGTGAGTAATAGCATTACTTGCTATATAAATTATTATCAATAATTATACAGTATTTATTTATTGTATTATTAATAGTTTATTATTATTATGAAAATTTAAATTCATTTTCAGCCAGTTTTAATTCAAAGTAGTAATTTCTTTTGTAATCTAGATTCCCTCATGCGACACTTATTCTTTTGAAAATGACTGCAAAGTAAACAACTGAAGTATGGTGTATTTGGATCACTTTCTGTAGGTGAACTCATTTCAAATTTTATTCTTGTTTTCTCATTTTTATTCAGATAGCCAACTGTTCTCGTCATTCCCAGAACCAAAAAACTCTATTTATGGTGCAATGTCAGTAGTTTATGGTGATGCATGGCAAGAAGTTGAAGATGTTAATGACAATACAACATTTCTAGATCTTGATACCAAAAGTATTGTATCAGCAAAGCCAGATAATCCTACTTGTAAGTAATTATATATGTACATTTATATTATAAAACGATATAGTCTACCCACTTTGAATGTGCAGATTGATCATTTTGGCCAGAACCCCAATAAAACAGTTACCTTGGGAACTTTTGTTGATTTTGCTCAATGACCTTGACAAAAGCGGTGTTTACAAACATAAAACATATCGTAGTGTACTATTGATACATTTATAGAAAATGCACTCCTAATAGTACTATGATGTGCCATGATGCATGAGTGTAAATGTTGTGAACTCGGGGAATTTGCACTTAAGTGTTTGCAGTGTTCTCTTTCATGAGTATAGTGAGTGAAAGTGCAGCAGAGAACACTGCAAGCAAGAGTGCAGATACCTCCAAGTACCCACACTGGAACTCACACATCAGGGGATTCTGTTAGTATTACATGATGTTTATCTGAAATATCCAAATTTCATAAAACATCATACAGTGTGATGAGACAATGTCACGGACAAGGAACGATTGCACACTCATTTGCATATCATTTCCATGTAAGTATGCAACATTGTGTGCAGTATTGCATTGCTAGTGCAAATAATATTACTACGTGTATGCACTGGTGTAAATAATCTCTTGTACATATGTAATAACTCCTTGTAAACATTATACAATGTAGAAACTAAAGAGAGTCTGGTGTTCCCATGATTAACTAGCAACAATGAGAAGTCTAGAGTTCCTAGTCTGTGTGGCCATATCAAACAGTTTAGTTGTGACACAGCATAAAAAATGTGAAAACAAGTGCGTGCTGTATAATGGGTTCATATAGAGTGTTCACTGTTTACTTGGTCGACTGTGCCCTGTTTGAGAAAATAAGCCTTGACACTAAGTTTTTGGCGTTGTAATTTACTCCAATATTTTTACACTAGCTGCGATCTTTTTAAGCAAAAATAAAAGATAGAAGATTTGAACCACAGAAATACATCTAATTGAAACTATTTTAATCTGATTAATTAATAGATCAAATATCTCAAATTAAGACTGAGGAACCTTATCTGAAGAGTTGTTGTCTTGCCATTGAAAGTAACTATGGTGACCGGAATGATGATGTTAATGATGTAGTTGCTTTAGAGGATGGTATTTACACTGCTGCCATGGAAACCATAGTTAATGATGAGAACATGGACTCCCCAATCCATTGCAGAGATATAATTACAGAACAGTGTGATATATCTGAAATAAGTGATGTCTGTGAGAGAGATGAAGTTGCTATGGAAACAGAACAACACCATGGCAACTGTGTTAGAAATGTACCTGATGAAAACATGTGTCACTCTGAAGATCAGCAAAGTGATAGGGCAACCAGTTGCCAAGACGACTGTGAAACAAAAGGATCTGTTGAAGAAGACGGTAACTCCCATGATCAACAAAGTCAGAGAGAAGTCAGTTGCCCAGACAAAGATGAAGTTGATGGAGCAGTGAAACAAACAATACATACAAAACGACAGCAAGACTTGAAATCGTCTCCTCCACCACAGATTACAGATGAGATCAGTCCAAATATACCAACAAACCTGTTTCCTTTCCATTCTGCAGACGATGACTTTACAGTGAATCAAATTTCATTCAATGATGAAACAGTCAGTGTGCTTGAAACCAAAGATATTCAGTTGTTGATGTTGGACGAAATAGCCGAGAAGATTGTTCATTCAACCCCTGATTTCATCTTAAACTCATGCACAGAACTTGAAATCATGGTATACATCTGTGTAGGTCACCCTTTACAAATCATAAAACAATGTCAGCTAGTCAGAGAAGATGTACCATTTTGTTACCTCCTACCAAAAACAGATGTGGAGCTTTTACAGAAAACTCTACGTGGATATGCAAAGAAAAGTGTGAAACAAGAACACCACAAGGACATCCAACACTGCAACATTCAGATTGGCACAGCTATCTTATCTGGTCTGAAAATCAACGGCATAGAGTTTGTCACGGTGGTGGAACTTAGGGAAAGGTTGATGAGGAACAGGTCACAGGTTTGTGCACTGTCTACTTGCAGAAATCTAGGGTTAGCATACTATAAGTGTGACAGTGAAGAAAGACAAGCTTTCTGTGGACGTTACAGACCATCAACTTTGACCATGATATCCAAAGATGATGCTATCATGCTTTATCATCATTACATCAAGAAAATGAAGAAGCAGTACAACACTGTAAAGGAGAGATCTATGTTTTGTAAAGTGATCAAAAAGAAAGCAATAAAGAGATCCAGAGCTGCAGTGACTTCAAAGAAAAGTGGAACTGGTAGAGTCACAGTCAATGTCTCCACATGCATAGATAGAAATATGAAAGTTGAAATGTTGGCAAAGAAACCAGAAGTAACCAAAAGAGGAAATAACAGAAATAAGAAAGTTGACATGGTGGTGAAAAAGCCAGAAGTAATCAAAAGAGGAAATAACAGAAATAAGAAAGTTGATGTGGTGGTGAAGAAGCCACAAGTAATCAAAAGAGGAAATAACAGAAATAAGAAAGTTGATTTGTCAGTGAAGAAGCCAGAAGTAATCAAAAGAGAATATAACAGAAATAAGAAAGTTGATGTGTCGGGTAAGAAGTCAGAAGTAACCAAAAGAGAATATAACAGAAAAAAGAAAGTTGATGTGTCGGTGAAGAAGCCAGAAGTAATCAAAAGAGAATGTAACAGAAATAAGAAAACTGACATGGCAGCAAAGAAATCAGAAGTAGCCAAAAGGGAAAATAAAGCAAATACTAAAACTATGCAATCTTCTAGAAGGGTTACTGAAAGGAAACCAAACAAGAAGTCCACAATTTCAGGAAATATTAGTGCTGAAAATACTACAAAGAGAGAAAAGAAGAGCTTGGCACATTCTAGGGAAAAAAATAGAGTGGAACAACATGATAGTTTTGAGACTAGTGTTGGAGTAACACTGACATCTGATAATGATGAGACTTTGGTTTGGTCAAGGTTTGAAGAGGATGATTCGGGCAGTCCTCCATCTCCATGGATACCACAGAATGACGGTAAATCAAGGACAACGAACCACACAGAGAGAGACTATGGATGTATCTGGGAAATATTTGAAGATGAGGATTTTGACAGTTGTTCAACTCAGAGAAGTGGTGATGGAAAGAAAGATTGTAGTAATAAAGAACAAAGTGCTAATAAGAGAAGAAAGATGACTCGTGCATCTCTATCTCGATCGTCAGGGATACCACAAAATGAAAAGAAAACTCCAAAAACCTACAACACAGACAAAGACCATGGATGTATTTGGGAAATATTTGGAGATGAAGAACATGAAAGACAAGAAGACAAGACTAACAATGACAATCTTAAGAAGGATTGTAAAGAACAAAGTATGAATAGGATAAAACAGATGGCTATGGCATTTACAACTACAATCAAGAAAAGAAAGATGTTAAAAGCTTCTGGTATGAATGTGGGGAAAGAAAACAAACAGATGGAAAGTGAAAAAGGAGACAAACCAAATGAAAACCCAAGGACAACTAAATATTTGTCAAATTCTATTCATAGTTTGAATGAAACAGATGGGATGGTCAGTGAAGACTCGGTAGATAGGTTGGTCAATGAAGGTGACACACTAGATAGGATGGTAAATGAAGATGACTCAGTAGATAGGATGGTTAATGAAGATGACACACTAGATGAAATGGTCAATGAAGATGACCCACTTGATAGGATGGTTAATGAAGATGACACAGTAGATAAGATGGTCAATGACGATGACACACTAGATAGGATGGTTAATGAAGATGACACACTAGATAAGATGGTAAATGAAGATGACACACTAGATGAAATGGTCAATGAAGATGACCCACTTGATAGGATGGTCAGTGAAGATGACACAGTAGATAAGATGGTCAATGAAGATGACACACTAGATAAGATGGTAAATGAAGATGACACACTAGATAAGATGGTCAATGAAGATGACACACTAGATAGGTTGGTCAATGAAGATGACATACTAGATAAGATGGTTAATGAAGATGACCCACTTGATAGCATGGTCAGTGGAGATGACATACTAGATAGGATAGTCAGTGAAGATGACATACTAGATAGGATAGTCAATGAAGATGACATACTAGATAGGATAGTCAATGAAGATGACACAGTAGATAAGATGGTTAATGAAGATGACACACTAGATAAGATGGTCAATGAAGATGACTCAGTAGATAAGATGGTAAATGAAGATGACACACTAGATAGGATGGTAAATGAAAATGACTCAGTAGATAAGATGGTCAGTGAAGATGACATACTAGATAAGATGGTCAGTGAAGGTTACACACTCTGTGAGAAAGGAGAAGAAAGGGCTGGCATAAATCTTTTAGCTCTTAATTCAAAAACTGTTCATCACAAGAGTGGTTCACAGAGTCATGGTAGTGTGTTTGCTAAATTTGGTAAATGCCTAAGGAATGATTTCCATGAAAACTTAAACAACCCATTTTCTATCAAATCTGAGAAAGAGGATGATGAAAAAATAAAGAAAGATTATCATGGAAGCAGCATGGAGTTATTGTGGAATGACCTGTATATGAGTTCTTCATCAGAAAGTGATGATAATGAAGATACAGACCCAGGTGATACTGTAACGAAAGTCTGTGAAGAGGATGATGAAAATGATAGAAAAAAGGAAGTTTGTGAAGAGAATGGAAAATTTATGATCATGGAACGATGTTATCAAGATGTTGAAGAATTAGAAGATTATGAAAATTGTAATATGATTGGCCAACTAAGTATGCCACCTGTTCTTTATCCTATGTGTAGCCATGGTGATAGTGATGATTGTGATGCAGATAGTGGTACCATGGCAACTGTGGGGTCAAGCCTTGAAAGTCCTCATGCACTCAGTCCAATGTCTTTTAACTCCTCATTTGACAGCAAAGAGATGGATGAAGTGAATTACAGCTATGAAGAACATGGAGAAGATTCACCCCATACCTTGCAGAGTACTGCTACAACACTATACTTTGCTGCATCATGTCCAGACACCGGTAAAATGATAACATATTCCAAAGGTTTAAATTCCAAGGCACGTGATACTGATGATGATCTGTTTTTAGGTGGGCATGGTGAGGATGAGTACCTAAGGTTGTCCCTGTCTGAGCAGAGTGAGCAGTCAGACGCAGAACTAGAAATCAAACCCAATGAAGATTATGATAATGATGTACAGCTAGAAGAGCATCAACCGTGGTCACATGGCCATCAAGTTACAACAGTGGCAGATAATCAGAAGATGGCAAATGTAGAAAAACAAAGGCTTGTTTGTGGTGATGAAAGTCATGAGATTCCATACACAAGATTGAATGGAAAAGAGGCAAGTACAGATGAGATCACGTGTGAATATGATGTTAGAGACTCAGAGAGATTCTGTCCAGACCAGTTTATGCAAAGCAACGAGTATAGCAGTGAGTATTTGAAACCAGGTGAAAGTCCATATGTTGTGAATAACTGTAGATTAACAGGAAATACTGAAACTAAGAGAATGTGTGACATAAGAGATTGTGATACAAATGTCGATAAGAACAAAGACATTTTTGAAAAAGATGCCACTTATTCCGGGAGCACTACTGAATACGACTCTTGTCCAGGTCATGGTTTTCCAAATACAGTAGCTGTTTCATCAGAGTCAATGTCTTCAGGTACTCTCTACCTTGGCAACACATATGGAAGTGTTCAGAAAGATATGCATACACAGGGGCTAACATACCACAACGACTTCAGTGAAACAGTTACAGATCCAACCCATTCCATTATACTGAAGGAGTGTGTAGCTGCTCACCACCAGTCTGACTCAAAATCAGAGAAACTCTACTTTGATTCTGATTGCCCAAGAAATGATGACCAAGCTACTCACACATTACCAGATCCCAATGATGATGCAGATTCTGATGTGGATCTACTTTTAACGAGAGAACATTGTGAAGATGAAAGTTATTACTTGACCGATGATGAAGTTATGAACCAGACAGAGATGGTTCTACAGGGAGGATGCCAATCAGCAGTAGACAGACAAATTGGTGATAAGTCAAAAACTGATGAACATAATATTGACCAATTACACATTGCAAGGAATAGTGCAGATTCATCAGAAATTGGAAAAAGAAGTCTCAGGCAATCAGAAATAGATGAACAACATATCTACCAATCAGAGACAGGGAGCCAACACTACAACCAATTAGAAAGGGAACAAAGTATAGAGCAAAAAAGTTACCAAATTGGAAAAGCTGAACAAGATGTGTTGAATTACCAATGCAAAACAAACTGGCAAGGAAGTAGAAAATCAGAAACGGATGACCAGTATGTAGAACGAACAACAGCTGAATGGTTAGTAGATGACAAATCACATACAGGATATGACAGTTGTGAAAGGCATTGGGAAAGCCAAACAAGAGTGCACAGCATGGACAGATTTGAATTGGAAAACCAGGACATAGACAAGGTAACAGTAATGAAACATGGAATTGATGTATCTGACCTTCAAGTACAAGAGTGTGCTAAAACAATGTTATTACATCAAGATAGCAACCAGAATGATGTTTCTATGATTGATAAAAATGAGCACTCTTCAAGAGATCATTCTGAAATATACAAAAGTTCATTCTCAGGAAGTTTGTTTGAAACAAGAAGAGAAAGCATTCAGAGTTTGAAGACCTGTTCACCTTGCATATCAGTGGTCAGTAATAGGAGTAACCACTCTCTTCATGGGAAAGAACAGTCAGGTACAACAAGTGATAATTTGGGGTCCTTTTGGAAAGCAACAAATGAGACAACTCATTTGACAAGTTTGACCAGCACAGCTGAAGTTCCCCATGATGGACCAAACTCACCAACTCATTTGATAAGTTTGACCAGCACAGCTGAAGTTCATTGTGATGGACCAAACTCACCAACTTATACAACAAGTTTGACCAGCACACCTGAAGTTCCTGATGATGGACCAAACTCACCAACTCATTCAACAGGTTTGACCAGCACAGCTGAAGTTCCTTGTGATGGACCAAACTCACCAACTTATACAACAAGTTTGACCAGCACACCTGAAGTTCCCTGTGATGGACTAAACTCACCAACTCATTCAACAATTTTGACCAGCACAGCTGAAGTTCCTGATGATGGACCAAACTCACCAACTCATTCAACAAGTTTGACCAGCACACCTGAAGTTCCTTGTGATGGACTAAACTCACCAACTCATTCAACAAGTTTGACCAGCACAGCTGAAGTTCCTCATGATGGACCAAACTCACCAACTCATTTGATAAGTTTGACCGGCACAGCTGAAGTTCCTTGTGATGGACAAAACTTCCCAACTCATTCAACAAGTTTGACCAGCACAGCTGAAGTTCCTGATGATGGACCAAACTCACCAACTTATACAACAAGTTTGACCAGCACACCTGAAGTTCCTCATGATGGACAAAACTCACCAACTCATTCAACAAGTTTGACCAGCACAGCTGAAGTTCCTTGTGATGGACCAAACTCACCAACTCATTCAACAAGTTTGACCAGCACAGCTGAAGTTCCTCATGATGGACAAAACTCACCAACTCATTCAACAAGTTTGACCGGCACAGCTGAAGTTCCTTGTGATGGACCAAACTCACCAACTCATTCAACAAGTTTGACCAGCACACCTGAAGTTCCTGATGATGGACAAAACTCACCAACTCATATGACAAGTTTGACCAGGACACCCGAAGTTCCTGATGATGGACCAAATTCACCAACTCATTCAACAAGTTTGACCAGCACACCTGAAGTTCCTTGTGATGGACCAAACTCACCAACTCATTCAACAAGTTTGACCAGCACACCTGAAGTTCCTTATTATGGACCAAACTCACCAACTTGTACAACAAGTTTGACCAGCACACCTGAATTTCCTCATGATAGATCCAACTCAATAACTCATGATGGTCCAAAGCAACAGTCAGAAAAGGGCAGATCTTTGAAGAGGAAGACAAAAATGGAATCACAACCTAGCAAAGTAAGGTTGGTTGAGACGACAACGGGGGATGATAGCATAGATTTGAACAATAACAGTGTATATCATGAAGACAATATACCTGATGTATCCACAATGAAACTAACAAAACAAAAACAAAATGTCAGAAATGAAAAAGAAAAACATCACGTCCAAGGGAATGAAGATACTCCTGTGATTTTGGACACAAGATATGGAGAGATCACTAGCAAGGGTGCAAGAACAGGGAACCAGACAGTTTGTGTCACACCAGTCAAGCAAAAGGGAGAGAAGGTGGTAGAGAACACTCCTGTGTATGTTACACCTGAATGTAAAGTGAAGTTGGAATATAGTACACCATTGAAAGTTAGCCATGGATCTCCTGAAGGTTTTAGTACTCATGGACAGCTGTATCTTCATCTATATGCTGGTGAAAAGACTCAGTGTATAAAGTGTCAAACATGTAACTCTTTCTTCTCAACTACTGAATTTCTAAATCATATCCATCATTTCATGTGGAAACCTTACAGTATGGTGTCCACTTCATACACTGAACTAAGACTGAGAAACTGTAGACCAAGTAGAAAAGAAATAAATGAATGGGGAAAGTTCAAAAAGAGAAGAATCGAGTATCAATGTAGACAACAAGAAAATGAAGAGAAGTTGCTTGGTTATTTTTCTGCCCCATCTGCAGCATGTGATGGTTTGAGTGAGGTGGTACGAGATGAAAGTTCTGTTATTGAAACACTTTCTACTTCTGCCCAACAGAGAAATTGTCACAAATTGTCAAAACACAGTAGTGAAAGTCACACAGAAACAACCAAATCATCTGTCAAGAAAGCAATGACACAAGATGGATTTATACAGAGGAGTTCAAATCAAAACAAGAAAAGGCCAAATGTTGAAAATAATCCAACACTTGATCCACCCATACCAGTCAAGAGAAAGAGAGGAAGACCACGTAAACATCCAATTTGTGTTACTGCAGTTGATAGTGTTTTGGATGGACAGGATCAAAATTCAGTATCTCCAGACTTGGTTCCTATTAAGACAAATACTAACAGTAAAAGAAACAAGCCAAGAAAATATCAGAAAGGACCCAAATCAAATAAAGTGTTGAAAAAAGAAGGTACAGGTAATAAAACCAGTAGTCTTAGTTGGAGACCGTCACAGACCAAAAACGGTGCTGATAACAACACCAGCAGTGGTGGTGGTGGTGGTATTGAAAGACACTCAGAGGACAAAGATGGGATGGATATCAACACTTGCAGTCGTCTTGAAGGAAAGATAAAACCAGTCAAGCCACGAAAATATCAACTAGGACCAAAGTCAGATAAAAAGTTAAAAGAAGGTACAGGTAACAAAACAAGCTGTACTAGTTGGAGACAGTCACAGACAAAGGGAGGTGATGATAACAACATCAGCAGTGGTATAGAAGGACAGTCAGTGAACAAAGATGGAGTTGATAACAACACTTGGAGTGGTATTGAAGAACAGGTAAAACATATCAAGCCAAGAAAGTATCAGAAAGGACACAAGTCAAATAAAAAGTTAAAAGAAGGTGCTGATAATGAAACCAACAGTCATACTTGTGGACAGTCACAGACCAAAGAAGGTGCTGATAACAACACATGTAGTAGTATTGTAGGACAGGTAAAATATGTCAAGCCAAGAAAATATCAGAAAGGACACAAGTCAAAGAAAATCTTAAAAGAAGGTGCTGATAACAAAACTTGTAGTCATGATGGGGCACTTTCAGATATCATCCTTGATTCAGCTATTGTCAAGCCAAAGAGAAAAAGAGGCAGACCTCGTAAGTATCCAGTAAGCAGTGGTGCAGTCAATGGTTTAGGTAGTAGTCAGGATCATGTGGTCCCAGAATTGTTGCCAACTAAGCCAAAGAAGAAGAAGAAAAAGAGTAAAAGAAGGAAAGAGAAACAGAGAAAAAAGAAAGAAAGACGTGACAATTTGGCACAACTAGATGGTGCAGTTGTAGATAAGTCTTTTACAGAAAGTTGGGAGAGACAGACACTAGGAAGATGGCGTGACCACAAAGAAATTCAGTTTGATTTGTTTGATAAGGATAAAATTGTGACAATAGATACAAGTGATATTGAAGACGCAGAAGACACTTTGTCATGCCAAACTCAGGACACACCAGCAGTCAACAAGTTGAGTGAAAGTATATCTAAGATGTCATTGAAGCGTACCCAAAGTTCTAGAAAACTTAAAAAGAGAAAGTTTAGCAGGGAAAGATGTTCAAGTACACACTCACTGACGGATAAAGTGAGTTCAAAGTTACTTACTTCATCGTGTTGTAGAAGGCACAGTGAACAGGGGAGTATCTCAACCAACAGTACTAAGAGAATGTCAAGAAAACATAAACGAATTTCAGAAGATAATATCAGTGGTATGTCTCGCAGAGAACCAATCCCCTCAAATGCAGTGAAAACATTGCCGTGGTTACAGTCTGAACAGGATGGGTCAGGTGGTGTCAAATACTGTATGCAAGGAATTCAGTACAAGAAACCAAAACCAGGCAAACGAAGGAAATCTGAGGATAAGACAGATGATGCCTGTAAGAGGCGTGTACCCAACAAACGACCTAAGTTACATGATGACATTGATGTCGTAGCTACAAGTTGCAAAGCCTCTGAGTACAAGACACAAATGCCTAGCAAACTGTCTACAGCACAGGATGTCATGGATGAGTCAGGAATAGGTAAAAAAGCTAACATGACTGTTGCACATCAAAAGACTTTTACAATCTTTTCAAAGTCTAGTAATCATTTGAAAATGAAGATTAAAGCTGAGGGGGTCACCAAAGAAACATACTGCCATCAAAAGGAGTATCCTTAACAACGGAACACAGAAGTGAAAAAAACGACCAGGAAATTCAGATGACAACAAAGACTAAGAGACACCTGACACAATGTGATCTAGTCAAACCAAAACAGTTACTTCTCAAAATTCTGCAGAGGAAAAGAACTAGAAGCAGACATGAAGAATATTGACCAAATGACTACAGCGATGGAAAAACTGTGCTTTGAATCAGGTTAATAACCTGTTGAAAGTTGTAAGATTTGGAATGTAAGTAGCAAAGTAAACACTGTGGTAAATGTTTATGAGTGCATGTAAACATACACGACTTCTGTCTTTGTATAGATTTGCAGACAAGCGTCATGCAAAAAAAATCATGTCTGTATACAAAAAACTAGAATGGAGAAAATGATGTGAAAGCTGTAAGACATACAAAGTAACACACGCATGTAATCTAATCATGATACAAACTAAGACATTGGTTGTTACACAAAGTAAATGATATGCATTGGTACTGTATTAGTTTGATATATTCTATAGTCCCAAGTAGACTGCATTGTAGGGTATATTATAAATCTTGTTTTGTATCTCACTCGATAGACAATGTTGTGTTGAATTTCAAGTATTTGATATAGAAATTGAAACTCCATATGTTAGTGTGGGCAGTATCCACCAAATAGTGTTTGATTCATAGTACTGCATATATATACTTTATAATGTATGGAAATCATGTTAAGTTCGCATAATTTCACGTAAGGTGTTGATCAGATAGAATCTTACCATTGTATCAAATTATGCCACTAGATATCATTTATTCATGTGATATAAGGTACTCTGTATGGTTACTTTAACCTTGTACTTGACATTGGACCTTTCCATGTAACGTATTGCCTATGTATGTATAAGTAATCTATGTAAATCATGTCAACTCTCAGGTATCAAAGGTGGGCGATTCCATGAAAAATACTGCTTATGCCTGCCCCAGTAATGTTTGCAAGTTGTGTGAACAGTCAGGTATCAGACAAGATATTGCATGTGCACTATGAGTAAGGTATGCAAATGATGTGACCAATCAGGTTTCAGACACTTTTGCTTATGCATATGTAATATATGCAAATTGTGTAACCAATCAGGTGTCAGATAGGATATTACATAGCATAGTGCATATGTAATATATGCAAATTATGTGACCATATTGCAACAAGTTATACTTTAATGTGTATGAAACTGCTTTATCACAAAAGTATGTATGGTAACAGTTCTAACATTAGGTGATAGTGGTCTTTACACTTGAAATAATCATGAGTTATTTTTTTTTTACTGACAAAACAATCCTAAATTTCAGTAACTTTTGGAAAACCAAACAAAATCTTGAACTGAACAGTCTGCAAGATTAGTTTTGACTATAGAAAGTGTGTAAGAATTATGATTGAATAATTTGTTAGATTTTGAGGTTTGTGTTCCAAAAACCCTTTAAAGTTGGCATTATTACATGTCAAATACTAAAGTAACATGTAGAGAACTTCTTACTTTTCAACACTGCTCTAAACATTAATATCAGTGTCTATTGTTTCATATTATCAACCAAAACTGCAGAGTTTTAGTTTTTTCCAAAAGTGGTGACTACTAAAACTTGTTTAATCATTTTCTTGTAAATTTGACTTTAAGGTAGTCTTGACATTTAAAAAAATCATTTATTGATGTTAAAGGTTCTTTAATTTATAAAAACTTGGATGCTATTTCTTATTAACAAGGTTGTTTTTACAGGCATTTAACATTCCATTTTATCATTAAGTATGTGAAACTTTCATAACAGTAGGTACATTTTCTTGTTTATCTAAGACATTAGATTTATCAAAAGTGGACTCTATTTCTTGTTAATCAAGGACGATTCTGTAATCATTTATCTTCTTAAGAAGTCTGTGACTCATTTATTAAAAAAAGGTGCTATTTCTTGTTTACCTAAGATGTTTTAAACTGTTTTAATAAGCATTTAACATTTTTTTATCAGGCAGACTATGACTTCCAGTCCCGACATTTTACCTGTTTTGGTAGTCACATTTAATTCTTTTTGTATGTTTTGTACCAGAAGCAGGAAAGACAGAGTTTTGTTGTTTTTTCCCCTCAGAGCTATGTAGATCATAGTTGCTCACTTATGTTAAGTGAGAGTATTTATTGTTTCAGTTTTGAAGATTGGTCTATTGGGGGCAATCTCACAATGTCGCACATATTCAGTAAACAAACATCGTTCATTTAGGACAAACCCCCTCCCCCTCTCCCTTAACGAATGTTCACAAGTGCAACATCACATGCTTATATATGATGTAAACTATGACGAAAAATGTTGGGGTCACATCACTCCAATTGATCCAATATAAAAACAAGATGTTCCAACCTTACGAACCTGTTTACTGAGATGGTAAACACATAAAAATACTACCAGAAATCTCACAATAGAAGTGAAATTTTATCTTTTTTTAACTTATCAACATCTCAGTAGTAAATACAGAACTTGTTATCATTGAAGACATGAACATTTCCGATATATGGTTAGAAGTGTGAAAATGAAGTTCAGCAATCACATTGACACCAGAGCCCCTCCCCTAAATGAACGAAGTTTGCTTATTGAGATTGTGTGACATCGTGCCATCATCCCTTAGTGGAGTTAGAATATAGAATATATTGTTAGGTTTTGTTCCACACTCATTTTGTTGTAGTACCATAGTTGAAAAAAGATGTTTTGTTTTTGGCGTTTTTTTTATTTTTTGTGAAAGAATCCTGTCAGGATTGAATGTCTGAGATCAGAGTCTCAGAATCTCAGAAGTGAGACTTTATTTCTTGTTTAGATAACCAGATAATATGTCAACATGCCAGTCACTTAAAAAAGAAAGAAAGAGAGATTTGACTTGATTCAGAGAAAGTTTTTAAAGCAAGATGATGTTTGACATGCTGGCTGTGATTGGAAAGAACTAAAACTGTTCTAACATAGAGTAGTATCACATGCCATTGTTTGTTACATATCAGTTATACTACGTTCACAGAGTGTAGTCCAAGTGTAAGGTATGCTGTGATGGGGCGCCCTCACACATTGGTCAATCCCTCTCTCAGGAGGCCAGTGAGGGCGCAGTCACACAAAGTATCCTATAGTCCATTCACAGTCGTGTATTCATCTTGCTAGTACATAGTACCACAGACAGTCTATGCTTGAACAAGGTGTTTGTTTATAATTGTGATGTGTTTGTTTAGGCTATTGATACTGCATGTACTGTTTGTTTACTATGATATTCTGACTGGCTTAGTTTGTTAAATATTATGACCTGCTAAGTTTGTTTACCTTTATGACTTGCTTGATTTGTTTACTGTCATGACAGCAATTCATTTACTACAGTGTCATGTAACTCAAAAGTGTTGCTCAGTTCAATGTAACAAGAAGTCACCCTCTGTTTGCACTGTCACAGGCTGGATTCCTCCAAACATTCTTTACTTTAAATTTACAAGAGTGCCAGTTCGTTCAACTTTGAGGAGAGACACAAAAATTACTTATATATTTCATAGTTGAAGTCATTGTTTTGAAACATTCCATTCTATGATTGCACTCCCTCCGGTGTTGCTATTATTCAGTGCTAGCCTTGATATTATTATTATTTCTCCAGCAGGGGGAATCATAAATAATATAAGTGGTCACTCCATGTTAGAGGCCTTGCATTACAGTTATCTACACTCATTCATCCATAGAGAGGGCGCTGTCACTACCAGCTGAGACATTTATATTAGGAATATTTTCATTTGTTGAGTGGAAACAGTAGTAATCAGACCTATTCACTTCAAGTTACAGACTGTCTTGTTTAGGTATTTACGCATGTTCAACGACTAGAGTAGGGCGTTATCATCAGAAACAAATATGTTGTAAGTATTCTCAGTGGTTCAACAAAGGGATATATAACTGACATAGCCTTGATGCTTCCAAGGAATAAAAGACCCCTTGGTTACAAGTGTTTGCCAACAGATGAAGTGATTGATGGAAATGATCTGAGACGGACAACTTTTCTGAAGTCAAAGAAAATGTTGAAAAAAACAAACAGTGTATTTTTTTTGTGACCGTACATTGTAATTTATATGAGAAGTCAGGGACTCCGTGTTTTTTGACTACCTAGGTGCAAGTATTGAACTGTAGACATTACATATTTTAGTCTCGGTTGCCAAGCCTCTCGCCGCTGGGGACTCTGCCTACGAGACTACCCCCAAACGTCTGGGTGGTCTCGTAGAAGAGCAAGAGCCCCCAGCGGTAAGAGTCTGGGTAACCGAGACTAGGCATATTTCTGTTATCAGCCAGAATTATTGTTTTGGTGACTTTTATATTTGTGTTATTTGTGTAGAGTGTTTGTATGTATTCGTGTAAATATACAAAACAAAATTGACGTATTTATTTGATGTTATTTTGTTAAAATAAAAGGTTTGTAGTTCCATATCTCGAGTGCTATTATTTGCATGTCACGTTGTTTTCATATCGTTTTTACGGTATACGAAGTCTCCTTTTCAATAGTAGTGAATGTGAAATGTAGAAAGAATCATGTATGGTATTGAAACTCTAAGAAGTACGCTATTTAAAAAAAATGTACTCCGACAGTACGATCTCGATGTTGCATCCGTCTACACACTAACTGAAGTGCGCCCTCACTAATGTCGTTTAACAACGTTTGCTAACAAGTTGATGTAGTTATGTATGTTGGGACATCACTTCGAAAAATAGCCACAAAATAAACGCACACCAGTGAGTAAATCCATTAGTCGACTACAGACTGATGTACGCATGTCTTTATTTGTAACTCACGTTTGTTGATTTGCGCAAATAAGCGATGATGCGTATACACGATTTTGTGTGTCTTCACTGTTCAGTGATCTTCAGTCGTTTATGAAAGCTGAAGGATAGGTTGTTGAACTTGAATTCGAATGAAAGTCTAATCGAGGACAGTGCATATAAATAATTGGAGTAATGGGGACGGTTACCCTTTAATACGGGCAAATCCGTGAATAGCTTCCTAGCTAATCAGAAGAAGGTAAGTCCCTATATCATATCCCCGGGTTGCCATTATTTGAAATGGACTGACGTCATGAATTGTACATGTACGATAACCTGTTGGCTTTCAAAGCTAAAGATCCGCCA